>NC_054381.1:157074580-157309580 GCF_017654675.1 Xenopus laevis
AATGAAATTTCATTATCTCGTAAAAAATCCCCAGATCCTTCTCAATTAAGGAAACCTCCAACACACTGCCATTTAGAGTATAGCTTAATATTGAACGTATCTATGAGTTCAATGCCTAGTTCTCCAATGTTGTTAAATCCCTCTGCAAAGTGGCAACATCCTCCATGGAACTTATAGTTCTGTGCAATTTAGTATCATCAGCAAAAATAGAGACAATACTTACACAACTCGTATCAGCAGTTCACTAATAAATGCATTATTTAAAAAGCAAAGGGCCCATGACAGACCCCTGCAGTACTCCACTAGAACATTAGAAAATGTTCAATTTTCACCACTCTGTTTAATCTGTCCTTTAGCCAGTTCTCTGTCCAAGTACAAACATTATGTTCATATTTTCTCAATGCAATCACTTAAACAAAGTCTAAAAAGATCACATGCACTGCCATCTCAGAGTCTAGGATCCTGCTCACTTCCCCATAGAAGGCAATTCAATTTGACTGGCATGAATTGATAGTATTGTCATTTGCAATTTCAAACATTTTTTTGGTGGGGATTGTATCTTTCTGGCACTCACCTTTAAAATGATACTTGACTGTAACTATCTAGGCACAAGTCTATTGCAACTGACAAAACTGCAGTGAAAATCTAGGAATTATTGCCCCCTTCAACATTGAGGTAGCTGCAGGCCCCCCTGTATCAGTAGGCACACTTGCGCACTATTCATCAGAACAGACTGGGTGGGTGCAATGGCACAATACACTCAAGCATCAGGAGCGTGTTTAGGTGCAAGTGTTTGTAGTAAGTACTCATTTGATCACCTACAGATTACAAGTTTCAGGTGTAGGAGGGTCAGTCTTTCGACCTGGCATCAGAAGCTGGTGTCTCTCCTTGAGTGGTTCTTTAGTAGACTTAGTAAGACTGGTTAGCCTTGTTTAGAGTTAAATGCTTTAAAGAAAATTGTCTTATCCAGCTCAATAAACCATAGCAACCAGTGACATGTTTGGGTTCCATTATTTTAATTGCTAATTTGTTGCTACTGGTTACTGAAAAGGGGCCCTCAGGAATGATTTCTATTATTATTTAATTTCAGTCTTTGCAGTCATTTCTTGCAATGCATGATAACCATAGGGCACCAGTTGAAAGCCAACATCTTCCAGTTGTCAGGCATCTCCTGACTTTTTTAAGTATTTTAAGTTCATGCCCCTTTGTGTTTCAAAATGTGATCAGGGCCTATTCGTCCGATACCACAGTTGTAGCTGTGCAAATTTCCCCACGGTCAGTTGTGAAATTAATCCAATTCATTAAATGTACTTGGGTCAAAATCCACCAAACTGAAGGCTTTCACTTCTTCACTGCACAGAAACCAGGGCAGTTTATAAGATCAGAAGAACCAAATTCAGGTGTAAGTTTCTCTGATTTTATCCATAGGATTAACTTCACTTCTGTTCTGGAAATACCCTACTGGTTGGATATTCCCTTGGTTTGATCAGCTATGAGTTGGGCCTAATTTAGAGATGGGGGGATGTTTCTTTTTCCAGGTTGAAGTCTACCCCTAGCAGTTCCAGATTTGGCCAGGAGGTGTGAGTGTTACTTAAGTCTTTTTACAGGAGAAGCACCATAAGCTCTTTCTCTTTGGCTGCAACATGCTGAGCAAGATGGATGTCTCCTGGAGAGCCTGGGACTAAGACCCCAGTAAAGGAAAAGCCCCCAAGGGAAAGGAACCTTGGAAAAGTTGGGGAACAGGGCCCCATGAATGAGGTAAGAGATAGTGGTAGATTTAGCTCCTGTCATAATACACTCTAGGAGTGTAAGTCAGGTAGCTGAGCTAGATAGAGTAGTTCTGTACTCCAACGTAGCAGGATAGATTGGAGAAATCTCTCCCAGGTGATGCTGCCTGTTAGCGTAAGGATAATAATGGATAGGGAATCAGGTTAGAGGATTTCCCTGGAGGTTCCACTGGAAGTGATTTGCTAAAGAGTGTCACAGAGGTAAAGTAGGATTCCTGCCAAATCTGTCTCCAAAAGGTGCTGGTGTGTGATATTCTCTAAAATTGAATGCGCTTTGACCACTTTGAGAAATCAGATATTATGTGAATATCCTGTCATTGTTAATAAATGGTTATTTTGGTTTGGCGTCCAAAAATCTTGTTTTGAGCAGCTGAGAGGTACAGTTCTGCAACACCTCTCCCTCCCTCATATATGCTAGGGCCCAGCTGAGACTGAGGGTCCAAAGTGCCCAGTTCTTTACTTATCGGCCTAAAAATATGTATTCTATACTGGTAGTTTCACCTGCAATGTTGTCATGCTTTACTATCCCCCCACTCTTTATACTTAGGAGTATAGGAGTAGGAGTTCCAGGGAAGGAACAAGCTTGTTTCTTGGTCTGTATCTAGAATTTCCTGGGAACAGTCTGATCATTCCTTCTCCTTTATTTCTGAGCACAAAGAACATTTCCCGGCCAGCGCTCCTGCAGAGATTTGCCCTACTTTCAACAATAAAAATATCTTAGAATGTAGCAAGTTTCTTAGTAATGATTTCCTTTCATTTGATAACACATATTTCACCATTACCAGCTCCTTGTAGAATACAGTGAAGGATGTTCAAATAGTTTAATAGTTTTGTTTAGCAAAACTAAACAAGTGTATGCTACTGTTTGTGACTCTCATTTTTATTAATGCTCCTCTTATAGTTTTGAAACCTTTGTAGATTTAAGGAGATATGGTTAATTGTACTATTGGCAAAATATGCGGACCATCCTCACTATGAGTGATCCCCAACAAATGTTTTAGGAAATTTCCCAGTTTACTTTTACTTCATTCCATTTGTTCCATTCCATTTTTACATGTTGCTGCAGCCCATTTCGTAGACTGATAATGAATAAGGGGCACAGGAACAACTGATTTTGCAATTGGAAATTGCATGATGAAAAATGACTAAATGCATTATTATAATTTGCAGTACATTATTGCAGGCCTATAATGCCAATAAGGACATTATTGCAGGCTTTAAAGGAGAAGGAAAGGCTAAAAGTAAGTAAGCTTTATCAGAAAGGTCTATATAAATACACCAGTAAACCCTCAAAGTAATGTTGCTCTGAGTCCTCTGTCAAAAGAAACAGCACATTTCTTTCCTTCTATTGTGTACTCATGGGCTTCTGTATCAGACTAACTGTTTTCAGCATAAACCACCAAGGCAGGGCTTGAGCATGCTCAGTTTGCTCCTCTCCCCCTCCCTCCTCCCCTCCCTGCTGTAATCTGAGCTCAGAGCTGTAAGTGAGCAAGGAGAGACTCAGGCAGGAAGTGATGTCACACCAAGCTTATATGGCAGCTTCTATCCTAAACAAACAGAGACAGAGTCTAGAGCTGTTTACTCAGGTATGGTAAAGCATTCTGCAGAATAAATATAGTATTCTAGCTTGCACTATTGTGGCTAGTCTGTTGGCAATAAACTGTCTTGGAGCTTTCCTTCTCCTTTAAGGCCAATAAAGATATTGTTTCAGCCCTATAAGGCAATAAGGTCATTGTTCAGTCCAAATAAGGCGGATAAGGAAACTAATTCAGGCCTAATATCTAGTATCGTTAAATCTAAAAAAAACTACACAGAATCTACACCTCTGTGAATTTCTTCAGGTGTCACCTCTTTGAAGAGTTACAATGGGCCATTGTGATTGGATTAGTGGAAGAGTTTATATGCCGAGAACTTCCCACACCAGTCAGTTGAACTGAAGAAGCTGCTCGGATGAGTAGTGAAACATCTTCATTGATTACTCAAGTCCAGTTGTTTTTAGATTTACCTATACTAGATATACCATCACCTGGATGAAAATCCTCATAGCCATAATTCAAGCCTATAAGGTCAATAAGGTTATAGCTGCATGCCTATACGGACAGTAAGGTCATTGTTGCTGGGATATGAGACCAGTAAGGACATTAGTGCAGGCTTTACGGCCAATATGGTCATTGTTACAAGTCTACCAGGACAATAAGGATATTGTTGCAAGCCTAGAAGAACAGTAAGGTCATTATAGCAGGGATACAAGTTCAATAAGGACATCAATGCAGGCCTATAAGGCCAATAAGGACATTACTGCAGGCCTGTCAAGATGTTGTTGCTGGTTTATAAAGCCAATAAGGACATTATTTGGTTAGTTTTATGCTGTGTTCACCTTTTGTTTCCAGGTAGGCCTAGCGAATTCAGCTGCTATTAATCTGGCCACAGGTGCAATGAGGCGAGCTGAGACCCGTGCCTCAGGCGGCAACACCGGAGAGGTTTCCAGGGGCAACAAAAAGCCGCTCCTGGTACCTATAAGAGCCGAATTTCTGTTTTTTAAACACCGGAAATTCGGCTTTACTAATGCGAGAGAGCGACAGACGGCCCTTAGGCAAGAATCGGCGCTGCACAGGTGTTCAGAGTTAGCCCTATATCTGGCTATATAATCCCCTGCTCTGCACTCTCTGCCCATTATAAGTCACATTTGCTTAGTCCTTG
Source organism: Xenopus laevis (assembly GCF_017654675.1). NCBI lineage: Eukaryota > Metazoa > Chordata > Amphibia > Anura > Pipidae > Xenopus > Xenopus laevis. The sequence continues at coordinate 157,079,068 of NC_054381.1, forward strand.
TTGTTCTGATTTCTGTTACTGTTGTACCCTAGTTCCTACTGTACTTCCCTGGTCCTGCATCCTCTGTGACTTCTTGATGTTGACCTTGTTCCTGACCTTGACTTTGCCTCATGATTCTTCTCTTGTTTTCTGCTACTGACCTGATCTGCCTGAGTAGGTCTAGTTCTGTCTTTACTGGCTCCTTTTCAGTAGTAATGTTTGGCTCACTTACCTGTCACTGCTGGAGTTTCTGTATTCTTGTGAGGCCTGGCTGCACCTGAGTAGCTGAGATCTAGGCCTGAGGCCAAAGGTGGTTGTTATAGGCAGCAGAGCATGCCTAGACTGGAACTCAGTCGCTCCCCCTGAGGTTATTGTTTGCCATTCATGACATTATTATAGGCTTATGAGGCCAATAAGGGCATAAATGCAAGCCTATTAGCTCAGTAAGACATTACTGTAGGCCTATAATGTCAATCAGGACAACATTGTAGGCCTATAAGGTCAATAAGGACATTATTGCAGGCCTATAAAACAAATAAGGACATAATTACATAAGGACTTCACTGCAAACTATGTGCCAAAAAAGACATCATTGTAGACCTATTAGGTTAATAAGGCCATTATAGCAGGCTTATAAGGGCATTATTTCAGGTATATAAAGCAAATAAGGACATTATTTCAGGTCTATAAGGGCATTAAAGACTTCATTGCAGACGTATAAGCCAATAAGGTCATCATTGTAGGTCTATAAGGTAAATAAGGATATCATTGCAGGCCTAAAAGGTCAAAGGATATCATTGCAGGCCTATAAAGTCAATAAGGATATCATTGCTGGCATATAAGGTCAATAAGGCCATTATTGCAGGCCTATAAGGACTATAAGGACTTTATTGCAGACCTATAAAGCAAATAAGGCATTATTGCAGCCTATAAGGACAATCAGGACGTCAATGCAAAGTTATCAAAAGTACATTGTTGTAGGTCTATAAGGTCAATAAGGCCATCACTGCAGTCTTATAAGCCAATAAGAAAATGGAGTTTTCCGCACACCAATAGTAATTAAAATCCAAAATCTTTATTAGACAATAGTCATAGGCACACACAGCATCACGCTTGACGCGTTTCGGGCAAGAACGCCCTTAGTCATAAGCAGGTGAGTCTGAGCGGTATTTTTTGCTTATAAGCCAATAAGGACATTACTGCAGGCCTTCAGTTAACTTGCTTAAGAGAAAGATGGATATCTACTGTAGAGATGTCGCGAACTGTTCGCCGGCGAACTTGTTCGCGCGAACATCGGGTGTTCGCGCTCGCCGGAAGTTCGCGAACGTCGCGCGACGTTCGCCATTTTGGGTTCGCCATTGTTGGCGCTTTTTTTTGCCCTCTCACCCCAGACCAGCAGGTACATGGCAGCCAATCAGGAAGCTCTCCCCTGGACCACTCCCCTTCCCTATAAAAACCGAAGCCCTGCAGCGTTTTTTCACTCTGCCTGTGTGTGCTGAAGAGATAGTGTAGGGAGAGAGCTGCTGCCTGTTAGTGATTTCAGGGACAGTTGAAAGTTTGCTGGCTAGTAATCGTTTTGATACTGCTCTGTTATTGGAGGGACAGAAGTCTGCAGGGGTTTGAGGGACATTTTAGCTTAGGTAGCTTTGCTGGCTAGTAATCTACCTTCTACTGCAGTGCTCTGTATGTAGCTGCAGTGGGCAGCTGTCCTGCTTCTGATCTCATCTGCTGACTGCTGCAATAACAGTAGTCCTTGTAAGGACTGCTTTTATTTATTTTTTTGTTGTTTTACTACTACTACTACTACTACTATAAGAGCCCAGTGCTATTAGTCTAGCAGTGTTGGGGAGTGGGACTGGTGTGCTAATCTGCTGCTCCTAGTAGTTCAGCAGCACCAACTTTAATTTTTTTTTTTTAATATTCATTTTTTTTTTATTTTACTTTTTTTTATTTTACTACCGCTGTAGTAGTGTATAAGTTGACCTTTTAGGCATTATTTGCCCTGTAGGCATTATTTGCACACTGTTTTCTTCAACCCGCCATCTAGCTGTGTGACCTTGTTCACATTCTGTCTAAATATCCATAATATTACCGTCTCCAGAAAAAACACCGGAGTGACTTTTTTCAAGCAGCATTCATATATTTTACGTAATCCGTATCCACCGCTGTAGTAGTGTATACGTTGACCTTGTAGGCATTATTTGCACAGTGTTTTCTTCAACCCGCCATCTAGCTGTGTGACCTTGTTCACATTCTGTCTAAATATCCATAATATTACCGTCTCCAGAAAAAACACCGGAGTGACTTTTTTCAAGCAGCATTCATATATTTTACGTAATCCGTATCCACCGCTGTAGTAGTGTATACGTTGACCTTGTAGGCATTATTTGCACAGTGTTTTCTTCAACCCGCCATCTAGCTGTGTGACCTTGTTCACATTCTGTCTAAATATCCATAATATTACCGTCTCCAGAAAAAACACCGGAGTGACTTTTTTCAAGCAGCCATAATATATTTTACGTAATCCGTATCCACCGCTGTAGTAGTGTATACGTTGACCTTGTAGGCATTATTTGCACAGTGTTTTCTTCAACCCGCCATCTAGCTGTGTGACCTTGTTCACATTCTGTCTAAATATCCATAATATTACCGTCTCCAGAAAAAACACCGGAGTGACTTTTTTCAAGCAGCCATAATATATTTTACGTAATCCGTATCCACCGCTGTAGTAGTGTATACGTTGACCTTGTAGGCATTATTTGCACACTGTTTTCTTCAACCCGCCATCTAGCTGTGTGACCTTGTTCACATTCTGTCTAAATATCCATAATATTACCGTCTCCAGAAAAAACACCGGAGTGACATTTTCAAGCAGCCATAATATATTTTACGTAATCCGTATCCACCGCTGTAGTAGTGTATACGTTGACCTTGTAGGCATTATTTGCACACTGTTTTCTTCAACCCGCCATCTAGCTGTGTGACCTTGTTCACATTCTGTCTAAATATCCATAATATTACCGTCTCCAGAAAAAACACCGGAGTGACTTTTTTCAAGCAGCCATAATATATTTTACGTAATCCGTATCCACCGCTGTAGTAGTGTATACGTTGACCTTGTAGGCATTATTTGCACACTGTTTTCTTCAACCCGCCATCTAGCTGTGTGACCTTGTTCACATTCTGTCTAAATATCCATAATATTACCTTCTCCAGAAAAAACACCGGAGTGACTTTTTTCAAGCAGCCATAATATATTTTACGTAATCCGTATCCACCGCTGTAGTAGTGTATACGTTGACCTTGTAGGCATTATTTGCACACTGTTTTCTTCAACCCGCCATCTAGCTGTGTGACCTTGTTCACATTCTGTCTAAATATCCATAATATTACCGTCTCCAGAAAAAACACCGGAGTGACTTTTTTCAAGCAGCCATAATATATTTTACGTAATCCGTATCCACCGCTGTAGTAGTGTATACGTTGACCTTGTAGGCATTATTTGCACACTGTTTTCTTCAACCCGCCATCTAGCTGTGTGACCTTGTTCACATTCTGTCTAAATATCCATAATATTACCGTCTCCAGAAAAAACACCGGAGTGACTTTTTTCAAGCAGCCATAATATATTTTACGTAATCCGTATCCACCGCTGTAGTAGTGTATACGTTGACCTTGTAGGCATTATTTGCACACTGTTTTCTTCAACCCGCCATCTAGCTGTGTGTATTATCGTTTCCAGAAAAACCAACTGAGTTTTTGTTGTTGTTGTTGTTTTTTAAAAAATAATGCCAGGCAAAGGCAGGCCGCCACGCAGAGGCCGTGCTAGGGGCCGTGCTGCTATGCAATCCTGTGGCCCTAGCAAATTGCCCAGTTTTAAAAAGCCAATGACCCTGAACTCCCAAAATGCTGAAGAGGTAGTTGACTGGCTTACACAGCACACCCCATCCTCTACCGTTTCTAACTTTACCACAACATCCTCCTCATCCTCCACTGCTATGGCCACCCCACGTAACACTTCCTCCACCACCGGTGCCCCTTCTTCACTGGGGTCAGAGGAGTTATTTTCCCATGAGTTTCTTGAACTGAGTAATGCGCAACCATTATTGCCAGAAGAAGATGAAGGAGATGAGGACCTTACACCAGATTTAATTCTGGCAGAGAACACGACAGAGATGGACATAATGAGTGATGAGGAGGAGGTCCCCGCTGCTGCTTCCTTCTGTGATGTGTCAGAAGAAATTGATGCATCTGAGGAGAATGATGATGAGGAGATTGATGTTTTGTGGGTGCCTAGTAGAAGAGAGCAAGAGGAGGGTAGTTCAGATGGAGAGACGGAGAGTCAGAGAGGCAGTAGGAGAATAAGACTTAGAAGAAGCAGGGAGGACAGCCCGCAGGGATCAGTAGGGCAACAACATGTATCGGCACCTGTGTTCAGCCGGCCAACGCACCCGCCATTGCCGCCAATGCCGCCAACTTCTACTGTTACCGCCAGATCGCACACTTCCAAAAAGTCAGCAGTGTGGGATTTTTTTAATGTGTGTGCCTCTGACAAAAGCATTGTAATTTGCAATGAGTGCAGTCAGAAACTGAGCCTTGGTAAGCCCAACAGCCACATAGGTACAACTTCTATGCGAAGGCACATGAGCGGCAAGCACAAAGCACTTTGGGAGCAACACCTCAAAGGCAACAGGCAAACTAAAAGCCACACTCCTTCTGGTCCAGCATCTTACTGCTCTACCTCTGCTCTCCTTGACCCGTCTGAACCACCCTCCACTCCGCCTTCCACCTTGACCACCTGTTCCCATTCCCAGTCATTTGCCACCAGCCAAGTTTCTGTGAAGGCCATGTTTGAGCGTAAGAAGCCAATGTCTGACTGTCACCCCCTTGCCCGGCGTCTGACAGCTGGCTTGTCTGCACTCTTAGCCCGCCAGCTTTTACCATACCAGCTGGTGGACTCTGAGGCCTTCCGCAAATTTGTAGCAATTGGGACACCGCAGTGGAAGGTACCCAGCCGCAATTTTTTTTCTAAAAAGGGAATACCACACCTGTACCAACATGTGCAGAGCCAAGTTACCGCATCTCTGTCACTTAGTGTTGGGCCAAAGGTCCATATGACTACTGACGCATGGTCCTCCAAGCATGGTCAGGGCAGGTATGTCACCTACACTGCCCACTGGGTGAACTTGGTAATGGCTGGGAAGCAGGGAATGGGTAGCTCAACAACAACAGTGGAGTTGGTGTCACCGCCACAGATTGCACGCGGTTCTGCCACCACCTCTACTCCTCCATCGCTCTCTACCTCGTCTTCTTCTTCTTCTTACTCTGCTGCTGGGTCCTCCTTCTCCTCCTCCACACCTGTGCACCCCCAGCTCCCCCTAGGCTATTCGACGTGCCAGGTACGCCGTTGTCACGCTGTCTTGGGGATGACGTGCCTGGAAAGCAAAAACCATACCGGATCTGTACTCCTGTCATCTCTGCAGTCACAGGCCGATCGGTGGCTGACCCCACACCAACTGCAGATCGGAAAAGTGGTGTGTGAAAATGGAAGCAATCTGTTGGCAGCGTTGAGACTAGGCAATTTAACACATGTGCCCTGCATGGCACATGTGTTAAATTTAATAGTCCAACGTTTTGTCTCCAAGTACCCAGGATTCCAGGACGTTCTCACCCAGTCCAGAAAGGTGTCGGCCCATTTCAGACGTTCCTACACAGCCATGGCACGCCTTGCTGACATTCAGCAGCGCTACAACATGCCAGTCAGGCGTTTGATTTCTGACAGCCAGACTCGCTGGAATTCAACGCTCCTTATGTTGGAACGTCTGCTGCAACAACAAAGGGCCGTCAACGAGTACCTTTTTGAACTGGGTGGTAGGACTGGATCTGCACAGCTGGGGATTTTTTTCCCCCGTTACTGGGTGCTTATGCGCGATGCCTGCAGGCTCATGCGACCTTTTGAAGAGGTGACAAATATGGTCAGTCGCACCGAAGGCACCATCAGCGACCTAATACCCTTCGCTTTCTTCCTGGAGCGTGCCGTGCGACGAGTGACAGATGAGGCTGTAGACCAGCGTGACGAGGAGCTGGAAGCGCACGATTTCTGGTCGGAATCACCAGAACGAACCCAGGCACCTGCTGCAACGCAGGGAGAGGTGCTAGAAGTGGAGTCAGAGGAGGAAGGTGGCTTTGTGGAGGAGGAGGAGGAGGACCAACAGGAGCAGGCTTCCCAGGGGGCTAGTGGTGACCTTTTGGGGACCCCTGGTCTTGTACGTGGCTGGGGGGAGGAGACCGTGGATGATGCAGTCCTTGATAATGAGGAAGCGGAGATGGATAGCTCTGCATCCAACCTTGTGAGAATGGGGTCTTTCATGCTGTCATGCCTGTTGAAGGACCCCCGTATCAAGAGGCTTAAGGAGAAGGACCTGTACTGGGTCGCAACGCTACTAGACCCTCGGTACAAGCATAAAGTGTCAGAAATGTTACCAACATACCACAAGTCCGAAAAGATGCGGCATTTACAAACCAGCCTGCAAAACATGTTGTACAATGCTTTTAAGGGTGATGTCACTTCAGGAACTCATCAACATTCCAGGGGCAGAGGTGCCAGTAATCCTGCCACGAGCACACCTGCAAGGACAAAGCCCTTTGGCCAGTCTGTAACGTCAGACATGCAAATGTTTTTCTGTCCAAGGCAGCGCCACAACCCTTCTGGATCCACCCTCAAAGAACGCCTCGACCGGCAGGTAGCGGACTACCTGGCATTAACTGCAGATATCGACACTCTGAGGAGCGATGAACCCCTGGACTACTGGGTGCGCAGGCTTGATCTGTGGCCAGAGCTGTCACAATTTGCCATGAACCTCTTGTCTTGCCCAGCCTCAAGTGTGCTCTCAGAAAGGACCTTCAGTGCAGCAGGAGGGATTGTAACTGAGAAGAGAACTCGCCTTGGTCACAAAAGTGTCGATTACCTGACCTTTATTAAAATGAATGAGGGGTGGATCTCGGAGGGTTACTGCACGCCGGAAGACTTGTTCTGACTTCTATGCAGCTGTCCTTCTCTTCAAGCCTCATGACTCCACACACAGCTGTCCTTTAGCGTCCTCCTCCTCCCTCCGCCACCGTTACAAACTAGGGTGCAAACCCTACTGGTTTAATTTTTTCTGGCCTCTGTGCTTCAGTGGCTGCAACCAAAAAAACTGGGCAAACAATGTCTACAAGGTCAACGTATGGCAAAAAATGACTATTTTCAGCATTTATATGGCATATTTTTTCTGGCAACTGTGCTTCAGTGGCTGCAACCAAAAAAACTGGGCAAACAATGTCTACAAGGTCAACGTATGGCGAAAAATGACTATTTTCAGCATTTATATGGCATATTTTTTCTGGCAACTGTGCTTCAGTGGCTGCAACCAAAAAAACTGGGCAAACAATGTCTACAAGGTCAACGTATGGCGAAAAATGACTATTTTCAGCATTTATATGGCATATTTTTTCTGGCAACTGTGCTTCAGTGGCTGCGTCCAAAAAAACTTGGCAAACAATGCCTACAAGGTCAACGTATGGCAGTTGTTTAAAGAGAACAGTAGATTACTAGCCAGCAAAGCTACCTAAGCTAAAATGTCCCTCAAATCCCTGCAGACTTCTGTCCCTCCAATACAGAGCAGTATCAAGCAGATTACTAGCCAGCAAACTTACTATCATCTGTCCCTGAAATCACTAACAGCTCTCCCCCTACACTATCTCTTCCAAGCACACACAGGCAGATTTTTCAGATACATTTTTGCCCTTGATCCCCCTCTGGCATGCCACTGTCCAGGTCGTTGCACCCTTTAAACAACTTTAAAATCATTTTTCTGGCCAGAAATTTTTTTTTTAGATGTTAAAGTTCGCCTTCCCATTGAAGTCTATGGGGTTCGCGAACCGTTCGCGAACCGCTCGCGTTTTTGCGCAAGTTCGCGAATATGTTCGCGAACTTTTTTTCCGACGTTCGCTACATCCCTAATCTACTGTGCCCAATGCTAGCTTTTGGCTTGAGAATATAACACGGCAAAATCACTGTTGAGAACCCTGAATACCTCAATTGGTTCAATTTAATCACCAAAGTAAGAGTGGAACAGTGGCCAGGCCAAGCATTAAGTGCCAAAGAAGGCTAATAAATCCTATAAGGAACAAAACCTGCCGCTTCCACCAAATGATGGCATCAGCCCAATCCTACAGAGGAAACTTTTTATTAGAGAGATCAATCTTATCTTAAATCATTGTCTGGTCTATTTGTTCTTCTTTTAGATTACCTTTGATATGACACGACACATTCAAAACAATTTTTATGTCCGCTTTTCTGTTACATCTCGAAATGTTCTGTGCTCTACATTTTCTTAATTCACCAGTAAATGAACTGTAAACAGCTGTGGTCAGAAGCGACTGAGCTTGTCTACGAGATTCCTTAGTTTTTGAATATTTAGCTGAGTCTGTTATAACAAGGCAGGTAGGTCATTACGGTAATTTGTTTGGCAATTTCTGTTTGTATTGACTTGTTGTTCTATTGACCCTGCTCCAATTGAATCCATAGATAGGCTTCCACATCCGTTCTGCAGTCGGCAAGACAGATACCAAGTCTGCTGCATGGGGGGATTGATGACGTGCTGTTGGTCACCCTAACTGGAAGCCAAATACAATTAAATGCTTATCTATTCAACATTCGTCTCCATTTCTCCTCATTCTTGGAATGTTCTTTATTCCAATCAACTGCAGCGAATGCATTCAGCTAATGAACATTTAAATTCTCTTCATCGATAAGAACGTTTTCCCTAGGAACTAGTTCTCAAATGAATTATTAGTCACGTGTAAGGGTATAATTATCAAGACAAGAAGACCACTGCATGATTTTTCAACTGGAAACATTCCCTAGAAATCGATGGCACAATCTCATTGGATAGAAATGATGCCACGCGGCATTGATTCAGCTGAACTTGAGAAATACGGCCCATGCGTATAGAGTTACTCTGTCTGATATTCAATGACATTTCGTGAAATTCATTTCGAAATAGTGGAAAGCAAGATGTAGCAGACGTTGCAGACTGTACCTCCCAGAATACATTGCCATTATCCTCTCTCTCATTAGTCTTGTCTTTTGTTCACTGCCACTAATGACCCCTCCCTGCAACCCTTGTTGTTTGCTATTCTGTTTCTCCAATTTTGATCTGACTGCTAAAAATGCACTGTTTCCTTTAACTCAGCCTACAGCCTTGTGCCTTTATATGGTCACATAACCCCTCAGTGACTTCTAATATCCTTATCATTTACAGTAGGGGGTACAGTAACCCTTATAATACATGAGTGATACTCAGAGTTCCCTGTATAACTCAGCCTGCAGCCTTGTGCCTTTATATGGTCACATAACCCCTCAGTGACCTCCAATATCCTTATCATTTACAGTAGGGGGTACATTATCCCTTATAATACATGATGATACTCAGAGTTCCCTGTATAACTCAGCCTGCAGCCTTGTGCCTTTATATGGTCACAGAACAACCCCTCAGTGACTTCTAATATCCTTATCATTTACAGTAGGGGGTACATTATCCCTTATAATACATGAGTGATACTCAGAGTTCCCTGTATAACTCAGCCTGAAGCCTTGTGCCTTTATATGGTCACAGAACAACCCCTCAGTGACTTCTCATATCCTTATCATTTACAGTAGGGGGTACATTATCCCTTATAATACATGAGTGATACTCTGAGTTCCCTGTATAACTCAGCCTGCAGCCTTGTGCCTTTATATGGTCACAGAACAACCCCTCAGTGACTTCTCATATCCTTATCATTTACAGTAGGGGGTACATTATCCCTTATAATACATGAGTGATACTCTGAGTTCCCTGTATAACTCAGCCTGAAGCCTTGTGCCTTTATATGGTCACAGAACAACCCCTCAGTGACTTCTCATATCCTTATCATTTACAGTAGGGGGTACATTATCCCTTATAATACATGAGTGATACTCTGAGTTCCCTGTATAACTCAGCCTGCAGCCTTGTGCCTTTATATGGTCACAGAACAACCCCTCAGTGACTTCTCATATCCTTATCATTTACAGTAGGGGGTACATTATCCCTTATAATACATGAGTGATACTCTGAGTTCCCTGTATAACTCAGCCTGCAGCCTTGTGCCTTTATATGGTCATAAAACCCCTCAGTGACTTCTAATATGAACCCTAGAGGAGTTAAGCCTTTCTCCAACAGTACTGAGAAGACTTGCCTGAGAAGGAAGAGTCACATATAACACATGCCCCACTGAGAGTTGAGGGATTTGAACCTGATCTTACACCAATTGGGGTAACTGTGATTTTAGGGTACCCCCATCTCATTTACCTATTACACTTGTTCTCATTATTTTGTATGATTATCAGTATATAATACACAAAAGCCATGAATATCTTGTAAATTATATGCTTATAAACGGTAACTAGTGATGTCATCAGTTATAAACGGTGACTAGTGATGTCATTTTTGTCACATGACTCACTAAAACGTGTTTATTATAATAAATAAAGTACCTCTTTTTGGAAAATATGAGGATAATATAAGTAACCACAGAGTTCCGTGACCTGTATAAAAGTAAAATAGGGAGTAATTTATTCACGATATAATTGCCTATGATACTGCCAAATAACCGTATCTCAGAGCATTAAATGAACCCAATGCTATGCAAGTTGCTAAGAAACTGAAGTTGTCCTCGCCTCGCCACACAAACAGAAGGTCATGCCAGTCCTATTATAATTAAGTGCCATGTAAAATCTGCATTTCTTGTCATTCTAGGATGCTTTTTCTGTTTGAATATATTATTTTTTTAAATTCCCTATTATCATTAAATTTAATTAACAGAGAGGTTAGCAGAAACCCAAGCTATTCCCTGCGCTTATGAATCAGTTGAATGACTAAGACATGGTCCTTCTCAGAAGAAAGGAGAAAGTAAACAATTGAAGACATAGCAATGCACCGTGGGGCCTGATGTTTTTGTTGAAGTCGTCAACATTAAAACATTTAAAGGGATTTTGTCCTCATAATCACAATGGTATTGTAATCAGGTTTCTCAAAGATTGATTTACCAGTTCTTCCCTTTCTCTGTAGCCTAATATTGTTTATTTTCATTTGGACTGTAAGTTCTATGGGACAGGAACCACCTTGTTTATTGCAATGTTGATTCCCCATCTGGAGCCCAGAAACATAGAGTTTACACAACTAACACCCTGAGTTGATCCTGCATTACTAGCAGTTAATGATGCTCCTCAGTGGTCCTTTCTTCCAATCCCTTTCAATTTTGAACAACAACAGCATTATATACAGAATAACTATTTCTTCTACTGGGTCCACTTGACCTAATAATATCTTTTACATGGAGCTTAACTGTGTTCGGTGATAAGTGGCTCTAGTGGGTGAACAAAATATTATTACAAATATATTGCTGGTTAATTTGCAATACCAGCCTTGGCAGGTGTTTTCCTTTCTACACAAGCCAGAGGGCAACCTTTTCCATATTTCCCATATGGAAGCCCACTTATTCACAGTATCACTTGTATGGAGGTTGGAATTTTATAAAACAATGTCATACAAAGAGCCGTTTGAAGATCCTGAACATGCTATGGACCATAATCATCTCCTTGAGGGCCACATCTAGCTTATGGGCTTCCAGTTGGACAATCCTGCTTTACAGATGTTGGAGACTGGCCTCCATGTGCAGTCCCTTAAATACTGGCCACTAAGGGACCCCATAGTTTATAGAGGAGATATTCTCCTCTTCTTGGGTCAAATCATGACCTCTAGAGTTCCTTTGTTTAGCCACAAGGTGGCAGTGTCTGCAAATATATATTTGGAAGCCTTGTGGTTCTAAGGGTTTTTTGCCAGGGACCCCCTAATGAGTGAAGGGGAGTCAAAAGCGAAACCCATGATAAGTGCAGGATCTAGTGAGTGTCAGCTATCTCCTGTCATAGTTCTCTTTAGAAGAGATACTTAGCTCAGGGCTATTTAGCTGAGCAATTGTTGACTCCACCAAGGAGTATTAGAGGGATTAGGTTCCCAGTAGCATTGTTGCCCTGAGAGGGAATAAGGGAATCTTTATTATGTTGATAAAAAAATGGCGGAATAATTCACCACACATCGAATTTTTTCCGCGAATTTTCGCGGGCGTTTCGCGAATTTATTCACCTGCCGCGAATCGCGCAAATTCGCCGCGAATTCGCGCCTGCCGAATAAATTCGCCCATCACTAAGAACCACCCATTATTGTGTATTCCCCGATAGTTGTAGCTGCACAACACTCTGCCTCCACTATTTGGTAGGAGGTAAGGAGTTCCACTTTACCATAGCCTTACAAAGGGTTTACTACTATAAGGCCTCCTACTTGGGAACACTACCCCTTCCCTACTATTGTGAATGTCAACTCAAGTTGCACCCCTATATATAGCCTTATAACCACTCCTGGTGCTTTAGTACCATATTGTAAATGTATAATAATAACCTCATTGACTAATATTCAAGTAGGTCTAATGCCAACTGATTAAAGTTCCTTTTTACTTTTGTATGGTAAATAGTGACTAATGCAGTCTATTCCCAGTGTAGCTATTAAAGCATCAAACTATTTTCAAACCGAATAATTAAAAGTAACAACAGAAAAAGGCTCATCAGAATAAAGGTGTGAATGGAAAACGAAACACAAAAGGTTGTTTATATTACAGTATTTTGTTCAATTGGCATGAAATTAGGCAAAAGCGCCGATGCAAACATTACAAGTCACCGGGAAATGTTCCAATGAGGGTGGAAAGCGTTTCTGTACATTTGCTGCTTCATTAGCCAATAAGTATTATACGCGATTAAGAACAACAGAAGATGGGCAGATATACTGTGTTATTTACTAAGACTTAATTAAATGAGTTTCATAGTGGAACATTCATATTTAATGACCGATTAACCAGAATTACAATGTACAATACGTATATTAAAAAAGACAAACCTACACAAAAGCAATAAAGAAACAAGATAAACCAAGGACATTTACTGAGACTTCAGGAATAGAGGTTTCACCATCACATTTACTTGGTCTGCCAAGAGATGAAAACCTCATTCCATTGTAACCAGGTCAACTAGAACACTATTTGTACCTTAGAAAGTAAATGAGAAAATTTTTTGGACTGGCTGTTCTATAGGGGTTCCCAGATTGTAGCAGTGGCTGTGGAGGGTGAAGGCCATTTAGATTGGGATTTAGGAAGACTATTTATTTGCTCTCCTAGATACTTCCAGAAGTACATCTTGAAGGTCAGTTAGGGTGCAGTTTTGAGCAAATGTTTGCTCTCCTAGATATTTTTTTGGAACAATGGCTAAAAAGATGGTACTGTAGCCTATGTTTTCACTATGGTTGGGTTGCCTCAATCATATGTTTAAATGGAGTGGCTTGAATCAACAAAAAATGGCTTAGAAGCAATACTGAAAGTCAACGCCTGGTAGACTGTAGAACCTACGGAGCACATATAAGTCAATGTACAATGCTGATATGTAATAATGGGGGCATGTTTGCATCAGGTCTTGAGCTGTACAAACTGTGCTGATGACCTGGTGCAAACATTGCATTTTGTCTTTATCCTCATGTATGTTCCAGGAAAATACTACAGGCTTGGGAGTTGATGATGACATAAGTAGGTTCCATGTTGTCATGAAATTGAAAGATTTGAAGCCCACCGATACCAATGCTCTTGGTCAGTTCATCTGCCCCATTTCTTGTGGGTCACTCTGCCTGTGGTAGGTTTTCCTTTCTTTCCTATACCTGTATCAACATTTGCCACCCAGAACTTGCCTGAACATTGGACCTTGCTGCACTAACCTTACTGTGCTGAGATCTTTACTCCCTACCTTGCCTTAATGTTACCAACCTTTAGTTGACCAACCCTTCAACACAATACTTCTGCTGTTTACCTCCTGCCTGCGTGTCTTTTTCCCAGCCAGAGTCCTCATAGGCCACTTTTCATAGTCAGCCTCCTCCTAAGCCACATTTTCCAGCCAGCCTTCTCCTAGCCCACCTTTTCCAGTTAGCCTCCTCCTAGGCCACATTTTCCAGCCTTCTCCTATGCCACATTTTTCCAGCCTCCTCCTAGGCCACATTTTTCTAGCCTCCTCCTAGGCCACATTTTTCCAGCCTCCTCCTAGGCCACATTTTTCCAGAAAACCTCCTCCTAGGCCACATTTATCCAGAAAACCTCCTCCTAGGCCACATTTTTCTAGCCTCCTCCTAGGCCACATATTTCCAGCAAACATCCTCCGAGGCCACATTTTTCCAGCCAGTCTCCTCCTAGGCCACATTTTTCCAGCCAGTCTCCTCCTAGGCCACATTTTTCCAGCCAGTCTCCTCATAGGCCACTTCTCTAAAACACTATGACCATTGGCCCCTGAGATTCCACTGTTGCCCATTAAGTAATTCATGGTGTGTGAGATTATACAATTTTTATAAAACTGACTGTTAAATTGCCATGTGAAACTGAGTGGAACCTGTAGTTCAGGTTGTTCGTGCATTCAGAGTCAGAAAGAACTCTCTGTAATCCGATTCGCCTCTTGGCCTTTTGTCTGCCATGTTGCTCGCTGTATATTGACTACAGACAGAAAATCCATAAAGGCAATTACTATTTTTTGCTTCCAGTGTTGTTTCATCTGCAGCCCATATCTATTCCGTATCCCTTACAGTTTATTGAATGACTCTGTTCAACATTTTTAGTGCCAGGTATTTGTGCCACACAGAAAATATGTAAGAATTGGGAAACGTATTCTGCGGAGACTTTCTACCTCCTCTATGAATAACCTTACAGACATAAACATCCAGAAACCTCTGTTTGATGGGAATGATCAATGCAAGAAAAATCATTATCACTAACATTTATTTTATTTTATGATGTTATAAAAATGGAAGGCAAACCTTCCTTATTGTATATAAAGACAGAAGCCGACACAGAGAGTTGCTGTTTTATTTTGATATAATACAGATGGAGCTTCTACTATTCCTCAATGGTCTTTCCAACTATAAACACTCTCACATTTTATGATGATTTTATGAGATCCTGGTTTAATATGAAGGAGTGCAATCCCAGAGATAGCACATTTTTGCCCAAGAGAGACGTTGGGGCTGATTTACTAAAGGGCGAAGTGGCTAACGCGAGCGACTTTTCACCAGAAATCACATCTGCAGGGACTCAGTGAATTCACTCAGGTGCAGATGACAATTCGCTGTCACTAGCATTCGCATTCTGTCGCCAGGTGACTTTTCGCTCTGGCGAATGGTCGTTGCTCTGCAAATTCACTATGGAATATTAATTTTACAGTGGGCTCATGTCTAGGGCATTACATGATCTATTTTGTCTTTCTTCAGGTTCCTTGGACATTTGTAATAAAAAGTGACCACTTCAAGCATTTGCACCAACATCTCTAATAAAGACATCCATACAACTTTAATGTACCCGCCCTATTTAAATTCAGCGCAAGATCACTAGCGACTTTTCGCTGGGCATAAACGAAAGCTAGCAAATCTTCGCTATGAAATGCTTGCACTAAAGAAGTATCGCTAGCGAAAAGTCATCAGCGTTCGGCGCCCAAGACGCAACTTCACATTGTAGTGAATTAGTGTAGTGGTAACAAATTTGCACCTGGCGCCAATTCGCCCTTTAGTAAATCTGCCCCATTGAGTTATGTTCACTAGCATCGTATGGAGAGCATGGGCGGAGAATAATGAGGATTTAAGATGGCCATAGACGGGCCAATGAAAGCTTCAAATGGACCAAATTGGCATCTTATTGGCCCATGTATGGGGCCTAAAAGCCCAATATCTAGCCGAAAATCAGATGATGATCAGGCAAATTTTAAAATCCCATTGGGGCAAGGACCATCATGGCCCGTCATTAGTGATGGGTGAATTTATTCGACAGGGATGAATTCTGCATGATATTTCTGCGTTTCGCCACCGACAAAATAATTTGCGGAATTGCCGCGAAAACTTAAACGCAATTAAATGTACATCCATTGACTTTAATGCAATTGAACAAAATAGGTGCACGTCAGAATTGTCGTTATTTCGCAAATTTCGCCGATTTTTTTTACCCGTCATTATGATCAGATCATTTCACCCATCAATCCAATATCAACCACCTCAAGGTATACCTGTACATATCATGAAAGATCCAAAGTCTCACCAGAGGCGGGAATGAGAGAAGCAAAGTAGTGGGGAAAATTGGGGGGTAGGAGAGATTACACTACATATACCCTCAATTTCCCAAAAAACATTAATGCTTGTAGTCCATTCCAGTACCATCATTTTATCTGCATATTTAGTAAGATTCCAATAAAGGCCTCTGAAGCACGATTTCTAACGCACCAACATATTCCGTGGAGCTGTACAATAAAAGGGTTTCTACATTGAATATAAAGAATTACATATAAAGAAAGCATTTTCAAGGTCAATGTGCAGCAATTTTCCCAATCTGCGAATCCAATGAGCAACATGCAAAATTTAAGCGCAATCACCAAGGGGCAAATTCACTAACATTCGTAGTTTCGCCAGGCGCAACTTCCCCGCGCTTCGCCGCACTTCGCCAGGCGTAGTTTCACCAGCGCTCCGCAAATTCACTAAAATCCGAAGTTGCGCTCAGGGGTAGCGTAAGGTTGCGAAGTTGCGCTAGCGTTGATTCGCTATGCAAAGCGAAGCTACGCTAGCGAAGGCTAATTTGCATACGGCGCCAAATTCAAATTTCAATGGAGGAATACGTATCAACACTACAAATGCCTAGAAAACCTTCAAATCTGCAAATAAAATTTTTATTTTGCCCTAGACATGTGCCCACTGTCTAGGTAAGTTGCCATGAGTCAGGAAATGTAGGAAATGTATCTTTTTTAGCCTATCACCCATAATGTAGAAAACACGCCAGCGTTTTTTGGGACTTAGAAAAAATTTTGACTTTTTTTTAAACAATCCCTATCTACTCTATTGCGCTTCGCCAGGTCTGAGGTGGCGAAGGAAGTCTAGCGTAAAAGGTAGCGTTCAGTACACTGCGCGCGTTAGTGAATTTGCGTAGTTACTTCGCTAGCGAAAATTCTCCAGGCGTAAGGGTGCGAAGTAACACTAGCGAATCTACGCCAGCGTTCGTTAGTGAATTTGCGCAGTAACGAAAATGCCAAACGCTAGCGAATTAACGCTAGCGTTCGGCGCTTCGGCACTTAGTGAATTTGCCCCCATGTTTTTTTCCCCACAGTGCAACATTTCTTCCCAAAATTCCAATAGGCACAGCAGTGTTCAATTCAGTATGAAATGCAGCAAGGACTGAACAGCTCAGAGGGCAACAATACTATAAATATCTTTAATGAAAGTGGTTTTATGCTCAGCCGACCGTGTACTGCACTTGTGGACGGGAATAATCCCTTCTGTGTCCGATATTGATTGCAAAAGCATTTTTAATTAAACAGAATAAAGTTGACAAAAACGATACTAATTAAATGTGCATAAATACATTTTCTGAGCCTATGCTAATGTATATATATATATATAGATAAATATATAAAGAGAGAGAGGCTGCTATATACAATATGGGAACCTGCCAAGAAAGCACTTAAAGGAAAGAGCAGATACTGCACAATCCTAGGCTCATTCACTTATCCAAGCTTCTTATAAAATCAATCAGTTGCATTATTATCACCTATTTCAGCTGTACAGCATATAAAGGGACACTTTCACCCCATAAAATAAAATGTTTTGCGTAAAATAATAATGTTATTGGGAAATCTTTGATATTTCTGGTAATGTTACTATATGTTTCCTTGGTTTGTAGGTTGAAAAGGCTGCAGTGAGTTGAACAGAGGCCTGTGAGGGGAATTGTTCTCGGTCCTGGCGACGGTCCTTTTTGGGAGGGTGGGGGTCTCGCAGGTTACCCGGTGTCTCTTCCATCCATTTGGCTGGGGGGCAGGCATGAATTGGTGGGATTAGAGGGGGTTAAAAGGAGCAGCTAGTGTAGGATAAATGTTTTTTTCTTGATTATGTTTTTCAGAAATGATGGAAGACAACTGAAGCGTGCAGGGGGTCGCCCAAAAACATTCATTCATTGATGGGTCTGCCTCACCATTGCCATTATGGAGGGGTAAAATGCATCTGGCACATCACAGCCCCCTGCCAGATCCTGCTCCTTCCCCAGCCCTCATGCAGTCAGATGCCGACTCCCAGACTCATTCCATGCCCCCCAGCATCAATGCTACACTCACCAGCTCAGCCCACGGTGGGTACTTAACCCTCAGGCAGCCAGCAAAAACGAGGCAACAAAAAAGAGAACAAAATTTTTATACATATATATATATTTAATGCGCATGTAAAATCCAGTTTTTACTTTTTGTTAATGAATATACTTTAATTAAAAAATCTGTACCGTTTTTATAAGAAACCGGACTATATGCAGTGAAATTCTCCCTTCATTTACTGCTGTGGATAAGAATTGTCAGACGGTCCCTAACTGCTCTGCAGGGAAACAATCATACTTATGAACAGCAGGGGGAGCCCCCGCCTTACTTCCCAGCCATGCAGAACTCAAGCAGCTTTGTTTGTTTCCCTGTAGAGCAGGCGGCGACTGTGTAGAGACTTGTATTGGATTTTATTTTTGTCTTTACATTCCCTTTACTGTTTTCAACTCCAGCTCCTGGGACAAAGATCATGGAACCAGATTTAAACAGATAAACTGGGATTCTATTTGGAGGATTATTTTGCTGCAGCCACTGGTTCTGCAGAGTTGGAGAAAGTTTATATTAAACAATACAAAAACTATAAAATCCACATTAGATTACATGACAACACAGGACCCAGTGCAGTCTGTATATTCTGATTATTAATCAGTCTTGTTGTATCGGCTTCTGGCTGATATTATTTGACTTTTGCTGTTTTGATAATTTATGACGATCCCTAAGCAGCCCAGACCTCACTGAGCATGTGCACAGTCTTGGTCTTGCAAAGATATTTAGCAAAGTTACAAGATGGTGACCCCCTTGTGGCCAAATTTGAAAGCATAAATCATTTGTTTGATTAGACTTGTGGTGCAGTAAGTTCATGTTTATGTTTAGTATACAAAATACAGCATTTCTAGCCTTATTCTATTTTACACTTTCCTTGTCCTTTAATAGGCCCCTTTTTGCCACCCTTATGTATGGGAAAATGTAGGAAAATGACTGGCAGTGTGACTTTGCTGCGCTTGCATTACCAGGAAAACTAAACTGACATTCTCGTAGTTTACTTTCTTTTTATAAGAACTGGCCAGTCCCTGCTCTGTGGAGTCTCATTGTATTAGTGCCACTGCCCCTTATACTGACAATGCTGCAGGTTATGTTGGAGGGAGATAAATTATTCAGCAAGTTTCTAAATTTAGATGCTTCAGACTTGCCAAAACATTTAGCAAGGTGACGTGGGGAATAAAGAGTTGTGCTCCAGATTTAGACAAGGGGTTTAAAAAATGGGGGTGCAACTTGGAATGAGATACAGCGAGACTGTGTGTGTGTGGGGGGGAGGTTGGATCTGCCCCAGTATCTCACCCCCCGGCTATGCTGTATACGGCTGTCCTACATTTTGTGCTCACTGACGTCCCCTGGATTTTGGATCTAAATGGCACAAGCTAAGGGGTATATTGCAGGTAATGTGTGTAGTGCAGTCTTTCTTAATTTGACTCTATCAACACAAAGCACAAGAAGAATTTAAAACAAAAACAACCCTAGTGTAACATCCTGGCTGGAGTTGAACCAGTTATGTGGTGTTTTCATGTTATTTTTATTGTCTCTACTGTATGTGAGCAGACAACCAAGGTTATAGTTCCCTGCTATTGCTATCCTTGTATTTGCAACTAGGCATGGCTTTTTTTACCTGTTGCTAATCTGGCCATATATATATATATATATAAACACTAACTCATTGCCCAACATAGGTGTATTCTGAGATAGTTCCTGGGTGCACTCTGGATCTTATTGCCCCTTGCCTTTACTTGACCTTTGTTGACCATTGTCTGTTTACTGACTACTCTTTACTGATTACTCTTTACTGACTACTCTTTACTAGTTATGCTTTACTGACTACTCTTTACTGACTACTCATTACTGACTACTATTTGAAGACTACTCTTTACCGATTACTCTTTACTGATTACTCTTTACCGACTACTCTTTACTAACTACTCTTTACTGATTACTCTTTACTGACTACTCTTCTGGATCCTGATTCTGTACTACACTGATTAGCTATTGACCCCAGCCTGTTCCACAACTTTTCTTACTCGCTCCCAGTTCCTCCTGTCACATGTTCTGGTATCCTTGCCTGCCCAGAACCCTTGCCTTGGTTCTCTCACTTTAAGACCTGGCAACATCTGAGTAGAGAAGGGCTCCTCCCAACGTGAAAGGTGCCTGTTATAGGCAGAAGTGTGAGCATGACCTGAACCCAGGGCCGCCATCAGGTGGGGACATGGGGGACAGTTGTCCTGGTCCCCAAGGGTAATTGTGTCTGAGGGGGGCCTGGCTGCGCTGCACTTTGATTAGCCAGGCCCCCTGCTGTTGGAGAGCTATTGACTTCAGAAGGGAGGGTGGAGCCCACATGCAGCATCATCTTTACAACAACTTTCTTGACTTTTCATTGGTTTAAGTTTAAGTCTTGGGAAAGCTGCATGGGGATTGGATAGGCTGGAGGGGAAGTTCAAACTTGACCCATCCAATCCCTGTCCCCTGGCTTCCAATATTTATTTTTACTCTTAGGGGGACCTGCCACCAATAGTTTTTTCTTTTAACTTTTGTGGGGGGGGGGCTGGCCACCAATGCGTCTGGGGCTGGCATGGGGTGGGAGGAAAAAACACTTAGAATTGAGCTTACACCTTGCCTAATTATAACTGAAAGCACAAAGCAAGAAGGGCTCCAAATCCCGGAATCAATAAAAGGTAGTTAAATACATGTTCACCTATCTCTCCTGCAATCACAGATGAGTGTTGTGAAAGGAGACCGCTATCTCCTGAGATACAAAGTGTTTCAAATGAGACTTTAAGCGGGTGGGAGCGGCAGAGATTCGGCAAGTTTTGGTGAAACTTTTATAGGAGATGCACACGTATTTAACTACATTTTATGGGGTGGGTGATGCTCAGGAGGCCAAGAAAAGTTTGACTTATGGGGCCCCGCGATTTCTGATGGCGGCTCTGCTGGAACCTTGGCGTTTTTTCTGGGATTTGGGAAACTGAACATGACACCCAGCTTCAAAATGTTGTAAGTTGTTCCAGCAAAATTGTGTTATAGATAAACCATACCTCAGATTGATGAAAGAGGGGCATGGAATAACAGTCAAGCAACAAAGAGCAGAGGAATGTCACCTTTGTGGCAATTGGTATTAATGGTATCTACAGACGGTGGACTGCAAATGATTGTATTAATAGCTGTGCATGGTTGAGTTTGGGACTCACTAACTTGGATAATCCGGAGAGTCTGAAGAACAATATGCTGAACAAACACCTGACATGAGAATGGTTTAAGTTAATTTAACAAAATCCTATTTTGTGAAGGTTAAGCAAAAACCTGTCCAAAAAAATAAATAAAACATGATCATGTCTCACTCAATGGCTTCCTGAAGTCTGAGTTAATTTGAAATTTCTTTCCTAGATGATAAATCGCATTTGGCTTTATTTTACAGCTGAATGATAGAATTCTGGGCAAAGAGCCAGGCAGGTGCGGTGCCAAACCACCTGTTCCTAAAACCCAACGTGTGAGAGATATATTCTGCCTTCCCTCTACAAGAGCAAAGAAAGATTGGCCTTATTACTGGATTTTACTAAAAAAAAAAAAATCAATGGATGATTTCGGGGACTTTTTAGCTTCAAATGAGTGGAGTCACCAAGGCGAGAGGCAGTGTTCTTGATTCAGAACTAGTTTTGGTGTCTTAATACTGTGTTAAAGTTGTGTTCTTTCTTTTGAAAGCCAGCTCTTAAAGGGATTGTTCACTTCCAACACTTTTTTTCAGTTCAGTTGGTTTCAGATAGTTCACCAGAAATTAAGACTTTTCTAAATGACTTTCTATTTTCTGTGTGTGATCGTTTTTATAAGATTGAAGTGTAAGACTAATTTTTCACCTTCTAAAGCAGCTCTGGGAGGGGGGGTCGTCGACCCTGTAAACTGTTCCAAATTGATACATTTAGTCCTACTGATAAATGGATCAACTAAATGTTTCAAAATAGTAGCAGTTTAGAGTCTGCACCTGAATTACTGCGCTGCCAGACTCAAAAACCGGAACAGGATCGTTGAAAATTTTAACTTAGATTTTGGAAAAACGGTAAAATAATAAATGGAGAGTAATTGAAAAAAGTCTTTATTTCTGGGGAGCAATCTGAAAACAATAAAAACTGGAAAAAAAGTGATTGGAAGGTGAACAACCCCTTTAATATATACCCACTGTCTGGCATGGGGGTACCCGAAATGTGGCATTGCCACCCAGGGTCACCCAGCCAGAAGAGCAGTTATGATGAGACCCAGGTAGCCAAGCGAAATAAAAGTCCAAGTTTAATTTTGGGAAGATCTCGTCTAGATTTTCTTGAACTGTACCTTAATGGCTTATAATGTTTGCTTATATCTGCCATCCTTGTTATTAGTAGAGCAGGCCCTGGACATATGTTGGTAGAAACGAGTAGACATTTGGGGCTCTCCTGGGATTTGAACTGGGGACTTTCTGGGGTTATTTATAACTGCCTTTCTTTAAGCATTGGGCCACAAAACAGCTCAGAATGTACCCCTTTGGTCTGGACTGGCAATCTGTGGGTTCTGGCAAATGCCAGAGGGGTTGCCATAAGATGCCATAGAAAGTCACTATTTAGTGGGCTGGTGGGGAGCTGTTTAGGCCTCTCTGTAACTGGAATGCCAGGGCCCATTTTGAATCCCAATTCAGACCAGTTTGATTATCCTAGCTTGATTTGCCTTGCCATTATATTTCTACATTCCGCTCCAGCCTGTCCTGTTCAACATCCGCTTCATCCTGCTCCAGACTGTCCTCTACTTCTCCCACTGTGTCCTGCTCCAGTCTATTCAGTCCAATCTCTGCAATCCATTCTTAATTTCCTTAGTTCCCTCTTAGTTTGCTTTTGAAAAACTTGCAGTCTCTTGCCTGAAGAGTCACTACCTTCACCCTTATACAAAGGTCGGCCAGTAGGAGAGTAACACCTGCTCAGTTCTGCTGTTGGAGTAGGAGATGGAGCGAACAAAGGGAAACAAATATTTTTCCTATTTAAACACCCATGAAGCTGCCTACAAAGAAAACTAGTCCCTATTTCAGGTGGATTGAAATCAGTAAAAACCCTTGCCAAATAGTTTATTTTTTCTCATCTACCAAACATACCATGTTGATGGTGCAGATGACCCACCTCCCTGAATCTGAGGATGCAATGCAGGAGCCTCCCCCACACAAAGTGCTTAGTTTCTTTGAACTGGATAACTTTTAATCAAAGATTTTAAAGTAAGGGATATATTTCCCTATTGAAATTCCGGTGTGCTTCCCTCAACTCTAATGTGCAGGTCAGGTTTTTCCAGACTTGCACCTGACCCTAACCCGCCCTCCCTTAGCCCGTCCCCGCCCACAACCGACGTCCGGGTTCCTTTCTTTTTCAATTTGTTTTTATAGACCTGCACCACCCCGCCCTGCTGATGATGTAAAAAAATGGGTGGGGCGAGCAGCCGGCCGCCTGTGCAGAGGAGTGGAAGGTCGGTCTGAACCCAACCCATCCCTACTCTACAAAGAGGTGGGGCAAGCAAGTACTTTCACTTTTCATTCCCCACATGTCACTGCCCTCCTCACATTCCCCCTCCCTACTTACAGTATATAATTGTGTAACTAGTAGGCATGGGCATCAAGCTTTCCATTCTATCACATAAACATGATTCTAAAGGTGTTACAAAGCTTATCTTAATAACAGTGTGCACAAAATGGCTCCTGTCTGCTTGCTGAGGTTGTGTATTCCAAGGCAAGTGTCAACAACGATTTGAATAATTTATATAATGTAAGAAAAGTTTATTTTGCTTAACAAACACAATAGATAACATGTTTTATTATTTCTTACGCTGACAGGTCCCCTTTAATTATTTTAACAACACACCAGATGTCCACAAGACTGCAGTCGGCAAGGAAAAAGATAGAAAGATATATAGATCGATAGATGATAGATAGATAGATAGATAGATAGATAGATAGATGGTAGATAGATCGATAGATGATAGATAGATAGATAGATAGATAGATAGATAGATAGATAGATAGATAGATAGATAGATAGATAGATAGATAGATAGATAGATAGAAAAAAATCCCATAGATAATGGATGGATGAATAGATAGATAGATAGATGATAGATAGATTGATAGATAGATAGATAGATAGATAGATAGATAGATAGATAGATAGATAGATAGATAGATAGATAGATAGAAAAAAATCCCATAGATAAGGATAGAGCTGTTAATGTTTTTCTAGCAGAACAGAAAATGATATGTCAGATTTAGTGTTTATAATTATATATTATTTACAATTCAAATAGAGCATTTCCATTACTCTACATTATAAACACAGCTTGCTTTTTAAAACTGCACCATCAACAACATTAGGCAAATGTGCAAGAGTTATTCTCAATGGCATAACAGATCAGGAAACAGCAGTTAATTAACCCAACACAAGAAGAAGCAGAAAGAAAGGCACATCCATATTTATATCTGTACATATAACCATTAGGAACCAGGGGTCTCACTCTTCATCCTCTATTTGCACAAATGTATATTTATCAACAGTACCCTACAGGCATGTCCACTCAACCAACTGTATATTAAACCAACCACAGTTTGATAACTTCCCAAATAGATCAGTAAAATTACTCTATGCTTCTCTTATTGGTACCAATTGGTATTTCTGATCTCTCATGCAGATGCATCAAGCTAATGTCACCCCTGCAGACCTGGATTTTGGCTCAAAAACTCCCATGTGAACATTCTTACAAGTTGGTTCAAAAAAGGAACTTCCATGGGAGATAAAACTTCTCCTAAGGCATCTCTTGTCACCTGTTGTTATGCTGTATGTCAGGCTAGTATCAGTAGTTATAATAATAATGAAAATATCTGTACAGGTTGACATTTGCCCTTAAGTTGGGTAATTGAAGATCAGACTTCAATGAAATAACACTGAAATTCACATTATCACAAGCATTGTTTTTACAGTACCAAGAAGAGAAAAATTCTTTGATTCGCTGAGGTCCTCCCATGCAAACCTCTATTGGTGGGTTGTTCAGTGGATTCTAAATCAAATGAGTAATTGTCCCCCAAGTTCAGCATTGCAAGATTCCCAAAACTGTCAGGAAGTTCTCTTATGTTATTGTTCCCCAGCCACAATCAACGTAATTTGATCAGAGAGCAGAGCTCTTTCGGCAGTTTACTTATGCGGTTAAACAGCAATAATAATGTTTCCAGGTTTTTCAGGTGCTCAATAGTGATGGGCGAGTTTGTCCCATTTCGCTTCACCACGAAATTCACAAATTTCCCGCGAAATTTAAGAAACCGGCAAAAATTTGGCGAACTGCGATATTTGACGCACATTTAAGTCAATGGGTGTCCGTTTACGAAAATTCACCGCAAATTCACGCCTGGCAAATAAATTCGCCCATCACTAGTGCTCAATGGTGGGTGGAATTATTTCTATTTTGTTATTGCTGATGTCCAGAAATGTTAGGTTGGGACAATGACAAATCACAGAGGGGAAGAGTCTGAAACTGTTATTAGCCAGATGAATGCAAATTTTGTAGCATTCCCAGTTCTAATGAGAGGATGGACAGAACATGAGAGAACCAGTCTCTTTAAGTTCTTCAACATTCCGACCTCTGGGGGAATTTCCTGAAGGTGGTTGGAATTGACAGGGCTGTTAAGTTCATTAAATGGCCGATCTCTTTGGGGACAAAGCTCATTTGGTAGGATAGGCAGCTCTCCCATTCTGGACTCATTTTCAATATTTGGGTGTTTTCAAAGGCAACCAGTTACACCTGCAAAGATGAGAGCTTTTTGCCTTCTACCTTCAACTTTCTTTGTGCCTTTCCCTCTTGCGTGTTTCTGAGAGCAGTTAACTGCAAGGTTTGTAGGGAAATGATGGGACAGACAGAGCCGCCTTCATTCTTCAGTATCTGCAAAAATGATTGATTCTCTCTGCAATGGAAAGGAATGTGCTGCCTTAGGCTGAAGACCCTTGACCTGCCTTGAGCAGGAGAGATGATTGAAGAGGTATATGCTGTTCTACTAGCAAGTGTTATAGTTCCAGATATTACGAGCAGGGATAATGCATGTCATACTTTGCATCAGTTCAGCTCTTTGCAGCATTTCCATATTGCTTAGAGATATTATTAATGGCTATCAATGAGCTGCCTTTCCCACTTTACTCTTGGTTATAGCAGTTAAGTGATGCAGCACATGGCTGGGTCAAGCACAATGGCTAATACAGGATTATTCTCTCGTTCAAATTTAGTCCTAATGAGTCACGGTGCATTTATTATGAACTAACACAAAAGGACCAATTGCTAGAGGGAACCCAAGCCTCACTTGTTTGTTCTACTAATCTCTGTTTAGATTTTAGCCTTGACTTAAACATGATGAGATGGTTTGATAACAGAGCCAACCTGGATAGACTTGTGCTGTTAAGATATTGTTTCTTGCTGCTGTTGTTAGCTGTTAGATTAGTCTACCATTCTCATATCTGACCTCATGCCGGTAATTCTATACATGTTATGCCAATGTGCACACTGAACTTTTCCAAGGAGATATTCACTGGTGTGCAAGATTCAGTCTGCTGTGGAAAAACCAAATTCGAATCATGAGGGCTGGAGGCAATTATTATGATTCCAGACTGAAGTGCAAGAGTGTCTCAGAGAGCACTTCTGTCCAGGGTCTGGCTGTGCTCTGGTTAAACATCTGATACAAGGTGCAGAGCATAGTGTTGTTGGACACAAGCCAGTCCAGTCCTTCTCACCTGGCATAGGGCAGGCAGTAAGGACAGGGCCCCATTATGGTTTACATTTGAAATTAATCACAGAGACCCCTAAACAATTCTTATTCCCGTAATAATTCCAGAAAGCAAAGTGCAAAAAACATGGTTGATTGGGTTTGTTTTTTTGCACTTTGCACCCTGCCCTGGAGGTAGTAAGGTACCCCTTTTTTGTTTTCTAAAAGAAAGTCTGGAAATTAAAGAATTTAAATGTTTTCTCGTGACACTGAATCTGGCCCAGAATTACTCTAATCGGGCACATGCCAACACTCTAGACCAAATAAGCAGCTTATTAGCAAGTGTAAAGGTCCAAACTACAAACTGTCCATCCAATATGTGACATGGGGCTGGTCAGATAGCTAAGGGCAGGCCTGAAAGTCTGATTTGTTGGGAGCCATTAAGCAAGCCTGCATAGTTCCCTGTTATGATCCAATTGGGTTGACCCAATTTAGCCCACCACTTTGGTGGCTAAACCTGGCCATGATCCTCACCAAATACAGATCTTTTTGTGTATGGCTAGCTTTAAAATTCAAAGGGGCAGTGTGACCCTTATTAACTGGAACCTGAGGAGGGAAAGGAGAAGGACAATAAAATCCAGAGTTTCATAAAGCGGTCAAGCTGATCCTTTCTTCACCTTGCTTACCCTTTAAGTGCTGGCTGTCTGTGTTTCCATCTCAATAAGTATGTGTATAGAAAACGGATCCATGCACACTCTGATTAATGCAGTCGGGGAGTATCCCCTTTTATTTAGCCACCAAACATTCAACATTTTGGGGGGGGGGGAACACCCTCCCTTCATTATGATGATGGGAGGGTGTTCCCCCCGAAATGTTGAATGTTTGGTGGCTAAATAAAAGGGGATACTCCCCGACTGCATTAACCAGAGTGTGCGTGGATCCGTCTTCTATACACATACGTTGCACCACCAGTTGCAGGATTGGTGAACTACAGGTGTGCGGTAGGAGAGATTACATTCCATCTCAATAAGAACTCAATGAGAGGTGGAATTCTTACTATAAGTGGTTGCAGAGAATCTGCAGAAAAATCTTCTTTTACATGAGATTTTGATTCACAGAGGGGAAATGTATAGTGCAGTCATGGAAACATTCGATATTTTCATCTGCCATGAAAAGTAGTTACTGAGATGCACGGCTGCAACCTCATTGTACATTCGGATCTGCTGGACAAATCAGTCACTGGACAGTGTGGACATACCACTGGACACATACTTACTAGCCCATTAATAATTTCTGATTTTACTGTTGCCAGACTGAGCACATGTACTTGATTAATCCAGGCTTAAACTAGGAATAGGTAACATGTGCCTTGGGCGTAATAGGGGGACCCAATTAGAAGGCTGGCATTAGCTGTAGAAGACAACTGTCCAGATCAAGCAAGGAATGGGAGCGTGTACACTAAGCTACAGTTGGGGCCATTTCACTGAGAAGCCCCTCTTGCACCTTAATCTACTGCACCTTAGGCACAACTGGCACATTGGTGCAAGTATAGAGGAGAGAAGATGTTTTGTCCCCTTATAAGTCTCTTTTTGCAACATTTTTCCCCATGGGACTCATCAAGTTTGAGGGAACAGCCCACCATAACCCTGGCCCTGATTATAAAGCCAAATCTGTATCTGCTCCTGTAGTTAGGACTGAACAAACTCTGCTTTTAAATATTTTATGTTCCCTTCTGATCATGGAACAATCCTGTTGTGTCCCGATTATAGATGCACATGCTGTTTAACAGGTTGCCTTATTATAAATGGGAACTATGATCAAAAGAAATGAAAGCCCCACTAAACACACAGTGCCACGGGCATGGCATCAATATTTCATCAATCCTGTGTAATTACAGCACCCTGTTCGCATGTGGGATTTCTATTTACCAACAGCAATTACAGAGAATATATAATTTCCCAATGAAAAGCAAAGAGCAGTTATAGCTTCAACAAATATACAACTATGCCAGAGGTCTCTGTGACCTTTTCTTTCCAGTGTTTTGACTGGTTTTTCCATGAAGTCCCTGTAGCCTGCATATTTGCTCTGGTTTGACTTACCATGTTTGAACTTACGTCTTGCCCAATTGCCAAATGAAAGGTAGGTATGGGTTTCTGTTTTCCCCAAATTGTAGAGAATTATTGAGTTGTGTAGGGTTGCTTATGTCCATCTATGGCCAAATTCATATATTGAGGTCACATTGCAGCCCCAAGCTAATGGTTAGGTCTTCTATTTATAGAAAACCTAAAAAAAATGTTCAGCAAAGGGTAACACTTTCCACAGTTAATATTAAACCTGAATGAGCGCTCATTATTTTGATGAGCATGAAAGTCAACTCTAGCTTCCCATTAATATGACAGGACCAAATATATTTTATCTCTGTGAGGCTTTGAAGTATTTTATTCCAGCCTGTAGCTACAGTATGTTTCAGCCTAGTGCAGAATGAAAGCTATGCCTCAAATGAGAACTGCTATTAATATAAAGCCTTGAAATTTGTTTGGGGCTGAATAGGACCTCCTGACAATCTGGGACCCCCACTTAAGAAAGAATCTGCATCAAATTCCGCTGTAAAAAGGTTTGCTTGGAAATGTAGGTCAACAAAACTGGTTGGATGAAGACTGGACATCTTTTATGTAAGAATAGAAAATACGTCAGTTATTGGACCTTGCAATGGTTGGGTGACCAGATAAGACACCTTCTCCTCTTCTCCCTAAAAGTGATATGTATATGTTCAATGGATTTCTAATGATTTCATCTCCTTTATGTTATCATGAAACATTCTGAGCAAGGACTCTGCAAACCAGGGAGATGATCAGCTATACCAACCCTCATTTATTCATAGACTTAAAGCTCCTTAAAATGTTACAGATATTTAAAAGCACTCAGCCATAGCACCTAGACACAGGACTCCACTCAATGAACAGCTGATCAAAATATGTAGATTTGAGTCCAGTCTTTGGTGGACAGCGGTTGTGTGATAATCTGGTCCCATTTGTCCATGTACCTTTGTCTGTATTGGGAGGAATCCAAAGGATAGGTAAGTAAGTTATAGATTTTGGAAATGAGGTCTTTTTGAGGTAGACCATTAACTGCCAGGGACTTGAATATCATGGGAAGATTTGTGTTGGTGTAAGAAGCATAGGGTTCCAAAAAAAGTTTGAAGGTATTCAAACAGTTTAAGAGTTGCCTGTGGATGCCTCTCTTGAATGGACTGGAATGGCAAAATTGCATTCATCTGTGAATTAAGCAGGCCCTGGATAGTAAAGAGTCAAAGTTAGTGATGGGCGAATTAATTTGGCAGGCATGAATTTGCTGTGAATTTCAGCATTTTGCCACCATCGAATAAATTTACGAAACATCGGCGCAAAGTCACCAGTGATACATCCTGCGTGACAAAAAATGACCGCGTTTCAAAATAATTGGGCGCATAAACTTGGCGCAAACTTTGCACATATTTGCCGGCGAAAAATCCGGCGTGTCAGAATAGTCGGGCACACAAACATTTTTAAACATTGACTTTAATGCATTTGGACAAATTAGTCGTGTATATAAAAATTGACGCTCGCATCAAAATTGTCGCAGGTCACAATTACTTTGATGCCCATTGACTTCAATGCGTTACACAAATTTGCGATTCGCCCATCAGAGTTTGTTGCACCAGGAATAAAAGGAAGGTTCAGTTCCTGTTGGAATCTGGATTGTTCAAGTAGATTGTCATCAGGTTCCAAGAGAAGATCAGGTTTATATTTAGCCTTTAGCCATATCGAGTGGGTGAGTAGACCTTCCTTACCAGGCAGGGCACCTGTTTGGATCAATCCATTCTGGTTCACCACATACCGTAGGTAGCTGAATCGTTTGTCTGAATTACATGTCTGGCTAGTTTTATTCTTGGGATTGTGTGCAAAGCAAACATTGACAATGCTACTACAAGGATGGAGCTACATAGTGTTCTGTATAGATATATATATATTTAAATATATCAAAAGTTTCTTAAAAGTTCTTAGTTATGGATATTATACACTCATGGTTGGGACCATGTATAAATATTCTACAATTCTAAATATGTTGACTAATATGGCACATGAGGATCGCATTGACCGTGTAGGATACATGTTTTTTGGACACTTATACAGGTGACACAGTGAGGTAACTCACAGCTCACAGACAAGGGTCAATTCTGGATGACATCACAGACTCAAATATGATGCCTTTTTTTGGGGCACACTTCCATCCCAAATTTTCCATTTTCATGCCATGCCCCAGAAGCTGAAGCTTACCCATGTTTTTATCATTTGTAATGAGTAGTAATACATTTTGCGTTGGTAAAAAGTTAAAAAAAAAAACCCTGGAAAATTATGCGAAACCACAAAATGTTACCAAAAATGCATTGGAGTCAAAGGGAATGTGAAATGGCCTTGCAGTTAAGGCATTGTTAGCCCTTTAATAGCATTTACATTGCACAACCTCCTTTCCACTACATTCTTCATAGAAGGTTTTATATTTTTCTTTTCTTTCTGTTTGAGACATTGTTTGTCGCTCTCTTTCATTTTCTGCTGCCTTTGTCCCTTTCTTTTTTTCTACCAGATTGTTAGTTCTGTCTCCTGCCTCTGGTTAATCCATCGTCTTTCTCTTTTATCTCTGAATAGCTTGTTCCTCCTGTTCTCCTGCTTCTTTATCTTCTTCTTCAGCTTTTTTACTTTCCCATTCTGTCAGCATTTACTGTATGTTCTCACTATTACCATATCTTTAGAATATTTCAGTTTTTTCCTTCCTCTTCTCTTCCGCTCTCTCAAACTTCTCCTTTATGTCTGATTTGATTTTTATTCTCTAAGGGAAAAATATTTTGACTTGACATTTATTTCTAATATTTACTTTTAGACAGATGTATTGTACAGGTATCCAGAAACCCATTATCCAGAAAGCTCCGAATTACGGAAAGATCTCCTATAGACTCCATTGTAATGAAATAATCCAAATTTTTAAAAATTATTTCCTTTTTCTCTGTAATAATAAAACGGCACCTTGTACTTGAACCAAACTAAGATATAATTAATCTTTATTGGAAGCATAACCAGTGTATTGGGCTTATTTAATGTTTACATTATTTTTTATTAGACTTAAGACTTGAAGATCCAAATTACAGAAAGACCCCTTATCCGGAAAGCCCCAGGTCCCAAGCATTCTGGATAACAGATCCTATACCTGTATTTTATTATGGTATGTTTGTTATTAGCTCTTCTGCACCCAGGCATCACTTATTTGCTATATAAAAAAATTTTGTTCGTGATCAGGAGCCTTAAATAGTTCTGACCTAAGCCAACCAGAAAAAAAGAACATTTAACAGTTTGACCATAAATAGTGCTGGACGAATTTGTCCTGTTTTGCCGGGAAATTCGTGAAATCTGTAAAACGACGGAAAATTCACGAAACGCAAATTTTGACGCCGGCATCAATTTGTGGGCACCAAAATTATCGGTGGTGACAATTTGACATGCATTAAAGTCAACGGGCGTGCATTTAATTGTCGCCAGTGTCAGAATTGTCATTGCCATCAAAAAAACTTTGACGCCAGCAAATTTCCGCAACGAAAATAAATGCCTAGATTTGGGTGAGTTAGGGGCCATATTTGACTAATGCTCCCATAAACCTATTGAAACAATAAATTGAAGAGGTGACAACATTCCTCTTTATCCACTTCCACTCTTCTCGACTGTCTTCTACCTGAATGAATGGAAGAGTAAGAAGGACTATCCTAAGGGGTCGGTGACCCATCAGGGCCTGGGCCTATCGGGATATTTCCTTGTATCCTGGTGAGCCAGTCCAACCCTGTCAACAGCTTTGCATTCTAGATAAATATTATCACTGTATTCATTAAGAGAAATATCTGACTTATGATATCTTTCCATGAAAGTTAAACATCCCTTTTTTCCTAGATGGTTTCTATTTAAATCAGCAGTTGTGATCCAAAAACAAATCAGGCATTGTGTTGCCAAGGCATCTCTGCTCAGCCAAGAAAATCTGTCTTATTTTTGTTTACTCAAGCTGATAATCCGTAGGATGATCAAAAGTAGGTTATGACGGCGGTTTCCAAAAATCTTTAATTTTTGAATTTCTTTTGATGAAATGTATTTTATGTATTTGGCTGCTGTGAACATATCAAACTGTGGACATTACCTTACTGGCATTCCTTCTTCTGCTGCGGGGTGGTCTGACTGGGACTTGCCTTTGAATAAAAAAGCAATGGAATTGTACTTGTCAGAATAGAAGACAGACAATAAAAAGAGTATGTGTCACGGCCGGCACCTGATACCAGAACAAATGCCAAGCACCCTGGTCTCTGCTTGGCTTCACCAGTAGTGTGACCACCGTTGGGCTTCGGGAGGAGCCCTCAGCTTAATTGGGTGTCACCTGGACTTAACGAGGGGAACAAGGCGAGATGTTCTGGCTGGCGAAGGGGCACGGCTGTTAGCAGAGACTTTAGGCCGAAGGTCACCGTACACAGGTCAAGGCAAGCGGATGGTCAGACAGGCTGAGTTCGAGGCAGGCGGATAACAGAATCGTCAGGCAGGCAAGGGTCAAAACCGGGTATCAATCAGGCAGAAGGGATCAGGCAAAGAGTGGTCAAAGTTTAGGCTGGGTCAATATTCAGAATTCAGAGTAGTCAGTATACAGGCAGGGTCAAACACGGGTAATAAACAAGATCAAGGTTTCAGGAACAAAAAGCACAAGGCTAAGAAGCACCAGGATACAATCCTATCACGGGCAATGTCTGTACACTAAAAATGTCCTTAAATAGGATTCAAATTTCGCACCAAAAACGCGCTGGCGCAAGCACGCCAGCGTGCCTGCGCAGGCGTGCCTCGCGCGCCCTAACCAACATGGCGCCGGCGTTTTAGGAACCATGCAGCAGGCGTCCCCGCCGATGGCATGGCGGTGCAACCCCGCCGCACAGGTATTCTTACAGTATGTCTGCCTTCTTTAGCATAACCATACTAGTTTAGTTCTTCTCCAAAACATACCCCAGATGCTGTCACCCATTGAAGGTGAAGTTGTTGTTGAGGAATGGCAAGATTACTTCTTCTGGAGCTTCCAAAAACAAAAAACCTATGTACCTATGTATTTGAATCTCTCATACATGGAAGTAGCCATACATTCATACACACATAGTCTAATCAAAGTCTACTGTGTCCCTTTTAATACAACGCTGCACACTTTTATATTAAGTACCCCAGTTTCTCTTTGACATGGGCCCAGGGACCTAAAATAAGTTGGAGCCATGCCAGAATTGGTGCATAATTGGAAGGTAAATGCTGATTTTATTTTATTTTTTTACACGGCAGTATGTTTTGCATTAAGGCAACGCTCACTATTTGAAATGTGACAAAAGAAAATGAATCCCCAGTTCATGTTTTTTACATGAGCAAACTCAAATATTTTGTGTATGCAAATGGTTCTGCCTTGATGTCTGTTGCAATCTGTTATATTTTCAGTATCTGTGTAGAGTTCAACTGAAACACTGCATTTGTCTTATTGAGAATCAGTCTTCGAAACGCTTTAAGGGCTCTTACACACGGGCGTTTTTTTCCTGCGCTCCCCTGTGTTGCATTTCTTCCCTTCAGCCACAGGGGAGCGCAGGAGTAGATGCACTCAATTATTGTGAAGGGGGCTGTACTCACACACATGCATGTAAGCACCAAACGCAGGTGAAATGCAACATGCTGCGCCCCCTAGTGTGTCTACTCCTGCACTTCCCTGCGGCTGAATGGAAGAAAGTGCAACGCAGGGGAGCGCACAAAAAAAAGCCTGTGTGTAAGAACCCTTTGGTTCAAGGGTGGGAAATCATGTTAGGTACTATAGCAATTATGTCACAACCAGTGGCCCAAACCCCACATAGGAATGACCAGAAGGGCCATTGGGTTAATATTTAAAGTGTAACTAAGAGGGAGTAGACTGGCAAGGATGTTTGCAGACAGAGAGTGTATTAGCCAACATAAAGTAAAAGAACAAATTACTGGCTCATGAGTTCAAAGTAGAACAAAAGTCCAAGAACATGTACACTTTAGCCAAAAAGGAAAACAAGAACAAGAATCGGGAACATCACAGGAGACCACTGAAATAGGGTCAGACTGGAACATAGGAACAGGTGTCCAGCAGGTTTGGAGACCTAGGAACTGGCAGGGGGGAAAGCTCGTTCAAGGTTTAAATAAGGGGCCTCTGCCAGGGCTAACCATAGGAACCTCATAACAGGGTAAACCTATACCTCTAATCTGCCTGATTAGTGAAGAGGCAAGGCAACAGGCTGCAATACACAAGATACCCAATTCAAACCCAGAGGCATGATTCCTTGCAAATAAGATGAATATGGATAGTCACCCCTTACTTTGTGCTGTCTATGTTACTGGCCCTTGCCTGCTCATGTTGGAAAAGTAAGGGTGGAAAAGTAAGGGGAGCTAATATGGCCTCAAAGTGACGCATAATTCTCTTGACACTCTATGCTAAAAAATAATGGGACATACGCAGTTTTTTTTAGACTCTTGTTAAAGAAGGGATGAATGTGTGTCCAGAGCCTGAGCAATAGCACCAGTCAGGACTAGTGATCTATAAGACAATGGGGGAATTCACTAAAGGACGAATATTCCTCAACGAATGATCCATCACACTTTGTGCCACTTCACCAGGCGTAAATTCATTACCAGTATGTCAATTCACTAAAATTTGCTGAAGTTGCCGAATGCTGGCGAAGTTTCATTAGCGTTAATTCGCCAGCGTGACCATTTCATAGTGATCTTTCGCTAGCGTTCAATTCTGCCGAGCAAAACTTCATTAGCACGCTTAGGTTGATTTAAATAGGGCAGGCACATAAAGATTGTACTGTATATATATGTCTTTATTAGAGATATTGGTGCGAATGCTGGAACTTATTATTACAAATGTCCAAGGAAGCAAAATAAAGACAAAAGAGATCCTCTAATGTCCTAGACATGAGCCCACCCTAAAACAAATGCGGCATGCCCCTCAAATGGTTAAAACTATGTTAACACAAAAATCTTTAATAGTTCGGACTTTTGAAAGGCAATCCAGCTTTAAAAAACACCAACATTTTTTAAAACTTTTATGACTTTCAGCATACAGGATATGATGTCACTGACATAAGACTGAGGAGGATGTGGCTTCATCTTATCAGTTCGCCAGGTCAAAGGTGGCAAAGAAAAGAGGTAACGATCTGTAAAATTCGTAGAGTACAGAGTGCTATAGAAACTGGAAAGAACCTTAGAGGGTAGAACTGTTTCTCCCAGAATTCCCAATGAGATGCAGCAGATATGAAGAGTAACAAGGGCCGTGTTCACTCAGGCTGAAGAATCCAGTACAGGTGCTGGAATTAATGAGCCAACACCTGGGATTAGAGATGGGGCTGTGGGTGAACAGCCTGGAATTGACTCCATTTCTGCTGGAGTCAACAATATGGGGCATTTCTGTGGGCAAAGCCTAGGAGAAGATGAGGGCACCATGTAGATATTCTATTTCTGGCAATTTGCCTCATCCTAACATGTCTGTTAAATATATTATTTAGGGTTTCCAGTCCATTTGGCCGCTTACAAATATTTCATTGACATTTCTTTTTAAGAAATGAGGCCTCCAACACCGCAGAGCTATTCAGAGCTATTCTAATAAGAGTTATAGCACTGCAATGCCAGGAAAACAGTACGTATCCAAATGTGCTGATAAATGGACCGTTCCATCATTTACCCCTTAATCACATAGACTTCAAGGCTTCTCATAGACTTCAAGGCTTCTGGCTTTCCCTCGGCACTCAGAACCCGCGGTGCCTGCTCGCTGAACTCAAATAAAATAAAGCCAATTAAATTAGAAAAAGAAGAATATATTTCATATGAAATTCCTTTTTATGGATGGTTTTGGTTATCTAGCCTTGTAATGGTGTCTTGCCTCATTTAACAGATGGGTGCAGCTGGCTCTGTGATGTCATTTATGAAGTTTAATGATGTAATTTAGATGAAGTGTAATGATGTCATTAAAATGAAGTTTAATGATGTCATTTAGATGACGTTTAATGATGTCATTTAGATGACGTTTAATGATGTCATTTAGATGACGTTTAATGATGTCTCTTAGATGAAGTTTAATGATGTAATTTAGATGACGTTTAGGGGCAGATTTATCAAGGGTCGAAGTGAATTCAACGGAATTTTTGAAGTAAAAAAACTCGAAATTCGAAGTAATTTTTTGGATACTTCGACCATCGAATAGGATACTATGACTTCGACTTCAAATTTGATTCGAAGTAAAATAGTTAGAATATTCGACCATTCGATAATCGAAGTACTGTCTCTTTAAAAAAACTTTGATTTCAATACTTCGTCAAATTAAACCTGCCGAAGTGCTATGTTAGCCTATGGGGACCATCTAGAGCATTTTTCTAAGTTTTTTGAAGTCGAAGAAAAATCGTTCGATCGATGGATGAAATCCTTCAAGGATTTCATCGTTTGATCGAACGATTTTACTTTGACAGTAAATGGCCAAATTCGATGTAAAAAAACTTTGACTTCAATATTCGAAGTCGAAGTATTCCAATTAGATCGAATTTCGAAGCTTTTTCTACTTTGAAATTTGACCCTTGATAAATCTGCCCCTTTATGTCATTTAGATGAAGTTTAATGATGTAATTTAGATGACATTTAGGGGCACATTTACTTAGGGTTGAATATCGAGGGTTAATTACCCCTCGATATTCGACTGTCGAAGTTAAATCCTTCAACTTCGAATATCGAAGTCGAAGAATTTACCGCAATTCATTTAAATGATTAAATCCTTTGAATCGAACGATTTTCCTTCGACCAAAAATTTGTTAGAAAGCCTATGGGGGACCTATGGGTTCGGTAGGTTTTACTTTAGCGAAGTAGGGGGTTGAAGTTTTTTTTAAAGAGCCAGTACTTCGACTATCGAATGGTCGAATAGTCAAACGATTTTTAGTTAGAATCGTTCGATTCGGTCGAAGTAGCCAATTTGATGGTCGAAGTAGCCAAAAAAATCATTTGAAATTCGACGTTTTTTTTACTCTATTCCTTCACTCGAGCTAAGTAAATGTGCCCCCTAATGATGTAATTTAGATGACATTTAATTATGTCATTTAGATGAAGTTTAATGATGTCATTTAGATAACGTTTAATGAAGTAATTTAGATGACATTTAATAATGTCATTTAGATGACGTTTAATGATGTCATTAAGATGAAGTTTAATGATGTCATTAAGATGAAGTTTAATGATGTCGTTTAGATGACGTTTAATCATGTCATTTAGATAAAGTTTAATGACGTCATTTAGATGATGTTTAATGATGTCATTTAGATGATGTTTAATGATGTCATTTAGATGACATTTAATGATGTCATTTAGATTACGTTTAATGATGTCACAAAAGTAATTTCTTTCATGCCGTCCTATAGCTGGTTGGGTAACTTGTTTTTTTCATCAGCTTAATCAATAGGTAGTTATATATAATATTGTAATAGAGCAGAGTAGAGTATGAAAAACAAAAGAATTTCTTTGGAACTGGGAAAAATCCAGAAACGCGAAATCAAACTGATTAAAGGGATTGATCATTTCCCTAACAAAATGCTGAATGAAATGTTTTAAAGGTAATATACAAATGTATAAAAACTCAATCCACAAATTTGCCTAATTAGCTTTCTTTCTTTATGACAATGCAGGAGCAATGGGGCATTAATGGAGAAAGGCAGAAGTTTGTTACAGAATCAAGAGAGGAGGACTTTTGCCCAAACTGGTCAGAACTGAGACTTTTTGTTTGTCCTTCTTCTCAACCAATTGGTTGTGAGTTTCGTAAAGGTTTATTTCTAGTTAGAGCAAAGGTTTATTTCTAGTTAGAATAACGCTAATTCAGTTGTTTTCAGATTGTTCCCCAGAAATAAAGATTTTTATTTTTTATATTTTTTACTGTTTTTCCAAGATCTAAGTTTAAAGCTTAATTTTCGTGTCTCCGGTGTTTGAGTCTGGCAGCTCAGTAATTCCTCTGCAGACTCTAAACTGTTCCAATTTTGCAAAATTTATTAAGGGGCAGATTTATCAAGGGTTGAAGTGAAAATTCGAATTAAAAAAAATCTAATTAAAAAAATTCGAATTTCGAGCTATTTTTGTGTTTTTTCGACTAGGCAATAGTCCAAATTCGATTCGGATTTGAAAAACTTCGAAAATTCAAATATCTAAATTTATCATACTGTATACTGTCTCTTTAAAAATTAGACTTTGACCATTCGCCATCTAAAACCTTCCGAATTGCTGTTTTTAGCCTATCGGGGACCTCCTAGAACTTATCTGGAATCAATTGGTGGACTTTGAAAAATCAAACAAAATTTAGAAAAAAATTTGAATCGAATTTGATCAAATACAATTTTACTTTGATTCGTACGATTGAAATTCAAACGAAAACTGCCTACTCACCCAGAAAAAAAAACCTTTTTTTATTCGAATGTTGAAGTTTTTTTAATTCGAAAATGGACCCTTGATAAGTCTGCCCCTTAGTTGATACAATTAGTCGATACATTTCTTAGCAGCATCTCTGGAATATTAGTAACTTTTGTATTAATTCTAACAGCTGCCTGTAATGAAACCCAGGGATTCTGCTCAGCAGGGACAAAGATAAGAAATGTATCAATTAAATGTATCAAGTTAGAACAGTTTACAGGGTCAGCGACCCCCCTTCCCACAGCTGCTTTAGAAAGGTGAAAAATGACACTTTACACATCAATATTAGAAAGACATGTACACATAGAAAATAGAAAGTAATTGGAAAAAGTCGTTATTTCTGTTGATCTATCTGAAACCAACTAGTTGTTTGAAGGTGAACAACTAATTTAAATGGTGAGGTTCAAGGGAAGAAAGTTGTAATATAAATATGTATAATATAGTGAATATAATATAATGCACTGTGTTTAACAATGGTTTATATTGCATTTATCAGGAGCTAAGGGGATGATTTACAAACATTTGTATCTTTTTTAGTTTCCCTGAATCGTATTTTTTTAGTGCTAAAAATCGTGGATTATACTAATTACAGGTAAGGGATCTGTTATTTGGAAACTAGTGATGGGGACAAATCTGTGCTGTTTACTGAAAAATGTAAGAAATGACGAAAAATTTGTGATACGTGTTGAAGTCAATGGATGTCAAAATAATTTTGATGCGCAAAATTTTATACGCGTAACTATTTTGTTCAAATTCATTAAAGTCAATGGGCGTCCGAATAACTTTGACGTGTGTCAATTTTATTGTGACGCACAAAAAAAATTTTTTTTGCGGTGGATTTTTTGCCAGCGAATTTCCCCGCAAGTTCGTGTCTGCCGAATTTTTTCTCGCCCATCACTACTGGAAACCCATTATCCAGGAAGCTCTGAATTACTGGAAGGCCATCTCCCATAGTTTCCATTTTAATCAAATAATGTTTTCAAAGATTTTCTTTT
The DNA here is from genome assembly GCF_017654675.1 of Xenopus laevis. NCBI lineage: Eukaryota > Metazoa > Chordata > Amphibia > Anura > Pipidae > Xenopus > Xenopus laevis. The sequence goes on from NC_054381.1 coordinate 157,119,616, forward strand.
TCTCTCTATTAATACAGTCAAGTCTGACCCTGGATGTAGAAATCAATGGGAGCCTTCCTTTAACAAGTAAAATCTTTCTTTGCTTCGCTTAATGGTTTTAGAGGTATTTGGTAATTTTGATACTTGTAATCGTAACAAAATTCTTGAAAATGAGGATTCTTTTCTCATGTTTTATTTTCGTTTGAGATTTACATATTCGGATATTTTAATAAATTACTTGACATTCGTGTTTTTTTGTAAGTTTGTTTTTTCGTGGTTTCAAAAACCTCTAAAACCACACAAATACGAATTTTGATAAATGGCCAACCCCATCATCATCATCATCATCATTTATGTCACATCATAAACAACTGATGCTTAATTACTTTTTTTTTTTGCCTTCCTCTGGATCAACTGGCAGATAGGTAGTTAATAAAAAAAAAAAAAGGTTGAACTCGATGGACATGTGTCTTTTTTCAACTTTACTTACTATGTTACTTCCTTTTGGATTTTTCGGATTATCAGACAAATACCCAGACTTTATCGGAATATCAAGTGCAGATCACAATGTCAAGAAACAACTTCAGGGATATCTGCCATTGACTTCTTCATGACCTCGACAGGTTTGAGATGGCGTCCAGTGATGGGCGAATAAATTCAGTAAGGGTGAATTCACAGCTAATTTTCGCATTTCGCCACCACAAATATCCGCCGGCGTCATCAAAAAGGAGCGGTGAGCCACAAAATTTGAGCTTTGCTAATTCTTTTTGCCGTTCCTCGAATTTCTCGAGAAATTCGCCAATTTTTCGGCTAAGCAAAACTCACAATATAAAAAAAAACTTGTTTTGCTTATTGGATTTGGATTTTTTAAATCCAAACTTAATTGAAGTGAAGTTTGAATACCTCGATTTTTTGTGACTTTACAAGCTCAAAAAAACTTGAATTAAAAAATGGCTTGAATTTTGCCTAGGACAACTCCCATTGACTCCTACATGAAGTTGAAACCTCTTATAAGTCTTACATTCTTGTTACATTTTTGTGCTTAATGAATACCAAACGTTTTTTAAAAATATAATTAGAATTTGTGAGTTTTTGTGCAAAACAATTGAAAAGTGGCAAAAATGTCACCTCATAGGCCCCCCAGTGGAAATGGACGGCACATCTTGGGACACACAATAATTCAGATCCTAGGGAGCAGAGTTCACATACAGACAAGCGCATATAAAGACTGCATAGTCTTCTGCTCACCCAAGAAGATGCTCAAATATGGTACAAGTTTCTATGGTGTAGCTTTCTTAGCTAAGGGGCAGATTTATCAAGGGTCGAATTTCAAATTTGAAAAACTTGTGCTGGGTGGAGAAATTCAGCAGGCGCAAATTTGCTGTGAATTTCTGTGTTTCGGCGGCGTCAAAAATTTTTGAAAGCACGTTGGAAAAGTGGCTTGCGTCAAAACTGCCTCGTGTCAACATTATTTGGACACAATTGACTTGAACGCCCGTGCCAAAATTGACAGGCCAACCAGGAATTGCCGTAGAATGTTAAGAACTGTCTCCACTGCCAAAAACTTTGAGCAAAACATCTGCCAGAAATTATAAATTAATTATGTTCATTATCTGGGAGCTGCACAACACATTTCTTTGGGGAATGTTTCAAAGAGGAGGTATCCAACAAATAAGCAAGTAACAGCTACTGCTGAACTGAGCCATATGTTCTTTTTTATATGCCCGTACAGTAGGCATGAAGCATGCAGAAGATAAGTCATTGCATGGAACTCAGCTGCCAACTTAACAATGGCCTGAACCATTTTTGTACAATTAGTAAATTTTGACAATTTTTGGAATAGTTGAACTCATGGGCATCAGTGATGGGCGAATTTATTCGCCAGGCGTGAATTCGCAACGAATTTGCGCAATTCGCCGCCAGCGAATAAATTCGTGAAACGTCCGTGAAAATTTTCCCGAAAAAATTCGTCGACGTCGAAAAAAAATTTTGCCAGCTTCGAAAAAAATGGGTGCCGGCATCAAAAATGGGACACCGGCGTCGTTTCGCGAATTTTTCGCCGTTTGGCAAATTCGCCCATCACTAATGGGGATGCATTGAATCCATTATTTTTGGATATGACTCAAAATAAGAAACTGAATCCAAATGTTGATATGCATATTTAGCATCACTTTGCCATCTTACTTACCTTTCCAAGTGTTCCTAGTGAAGACGGGGAGGCCCATTTATCAACATTCTGATTTAAGTGGTTTTTGAAACCACAAATTAAGTCGTTTTCTCTAAAACCACAATGTCATGTCATTTATTAAAAGATCCGAACATAAAAAGTATGGATGAAAAAAAAAATCGTTAATGATCCGAATACAAATATGAAAACCTTAAATTATTTAAGTTTTTCTACCAAAAAAAGTCCAAAAACCTCTAAAAGTCTGAATTGATTTAAAATGGACAAGACAAGATCAGAGCAGCTCCCATTGACTTGTATAAGGCCTTCACAGCTTTAACACGGTGAAGTTTTGTATTTGTTTACACTTTCTCGAATCTCGAAAAAGAGTTTTAGATAAATTAAAAATAACCATGCATTTTTAGAGAGAAGATTCCATATATAAAAAATTTTTAAAAAAATTGAAATTTGAATGTTAGTACATAGGCTCCTTAGACAACTTGACAAAGTGTCGAATTGAAATTTAAATTCAGAGGGTTGTCTAAGATATTGGTTCCCCCTGGTGAATTTGCATTTCCTTGTCCTTTAGAGTGACATTGACCAAATACAAATCATACACAAAAGGGCATATTTATCCAGGGTCGAATTTTAAATTGAAAAAACCTCGAAATTCAAATTCAAAATGACCAAGCGAAATGAAGTCGAAGTTTATTTTTTGGTCGAATAGGTCAGTTTTCGATGAGAAAGGTCCGTATTTGACCGAATTGGAATCGTACAAATCGAAGGAATATCGAATTCGATCGACTTCAATTCGAAGTTTTTCCCCAAAAAAAACTTTGATTTTTCAAAGTCCACCAATTGACTCCAAATATGTTCTAGGAGGTCCCCCATAGGCTAAAATTGCAATTCGGCAGGTTTTAGATGGCAAATGGTTGAAGTAGAATTTTTAAAAAGAGACAGTACCCAATAAATTTCGATATTCAAATTTTTTTCAAATTCAGATCGAATTTGGACTATTCCCTAGTCGAAGTACACAAAAATTAGCTCAAAATTTTAATTTTTTTCATTTGAAAATTCACCTCAACCTTTGATAAATCTGCCCCAAAGTGTTGGGAATGTCATTATCCTAAAATTAACTGAGATTTCAGTGCATCTGTGATTCATAAGTATTTTCAGCAGACTTTTCAGCCATTTGTACCAGGTTGTACAGGTACGGTATGAGTTCCCTGCATATGTGTGGGTTTCCATCTACATTCCAGAAACGTACTGCAAAGTTAATTGGCTGCTGATTCAATTGATCCAACTGTGTCTGTGTGGGATGGAAATGAGATTTTAAGCTCCACTGGTGCAGGGACTAATGAGCACATTATCTGTAAAGGACTATGGAATGTATCAGTATTATAGTGATGAAGTCTTCAGCCCAGAGATGGTGAAACCATTATTTCCTAGTGGAATCTGAATAAGGGATTATTTTTACAACCAATACGACCAATATAAGAGGTAACGAGAGCCCTGCTTAAATATTATATCTATACAATGGAGTTTTGATTCAGTTCTTTGACTCTCTGTTATCCAGAATGCTCGGGACCTGGGGTTTTCCAGATAATGGATCGTTCTGTAATTTCATAGTTTTAGGGGCACATTTACAAAGCTCGAGTGAAGGATTCGAATTAAAAAAACTTCGAATTTCGAAGTGTTTTTTGGGCTACTTCGACCATCGAATGCGCTACTTCGACCTTCGACTACTACTTCGACTTCGAATCGAACGATTCGAACTAAAAATCGTTCGACTATTCGACCATTCGATAGTCGAAGTACTGTCTCTTTAAGAAAAACTTCGACCCCCTACTTCGGCAGCTAAAAGCTACCGAAGTCAATGTTAGCCTATGGGGAAGGTCCCCATAGGCTTGCCTGTGATTTTTTGATCGAAGGATATTCCTTCGATCGTTGTATTAAAATCCTTCGAAGTCGAACGATTTTAGTTCCTAGTCGAATATCGAGGGTTAATTAACCCTCAATATTTGACCCTTCTTACATCTGCCCCTAAGACTACTGGAACATAATGTAAACATTAAGGGGGTTATTTATAAAAGGTAGAGTTTTTTATACCTCGAATGAACTCACAACTAGAATGGTATCTTATTTAAGAAAAAACTCAAATGGGGAAAAAACAGATTCTGCGAGATTGAGTCCTGAAAACTTGAACTAATTGAATTTTCCATGGGAAAAAAACTTGAATTATTTGAGTTTTCGGGCAAAACCCTCAGTAAAAAAATAAAACATCTTGTTAACAAATAGTCCAAGGGACCTCTAACATTGACTTCTACATGACCTAGACAGGTTTTAGATGGTGTATTTTTGAGTTCAAGCTATTTCCAGGGTCGTAGTATAATAAATCAAAAAATTCTCTTTTATTTTTTTCGAAAAATTCATTAATTATATCTTAGTTTGGATCAAGTAAACATTAAATAAACCCAATAGGCTGGTTTTGTTTCCAATAAGGATTAATTATATCATAGTTGGGATCAAGTACAATCTACTGTTTTATTATTACACAGAAAAAAGGAAATCATTTTTAGAATTTGGATTATTTGGATAAAATGGAGTCTATTGGATATGGGCTTTCCATAATTCGGAGCTTTCTGGATAATGGAATCACATTCCTGTAATTTTATATCCACAAAAAAATTTGTAAATACTTCCACTATAAATGGCCCCTGTATCATTGGGAACTGAGATTTAGAAAAAAAACATGTATACATTCTGTTATAGTGGAAATTAGTGATGGGCGAATTTATTCGCCAGGCGCGAATTCGCAGCGAATTTGCGCGATTCGCCGCCAGCGAATAAATTCGCGAAACGCCCGCGAAAATTCGCGGCTAAAATTCCCAAAAACGGGCGCCGGCTTGGAAAAAACGTGTGCCGGCGTCGAAAAAACGGGCGCTGGCGTCTGAAAAACGGGCCCGGCGTCAAAAACTGGCGCCGGCGTCAAAAACGAGATGCCGCGAGATGGCGCGAAATTCGCAAATTTTTCGGCGAAGCGAAACGGCGCAAATTCGCCCATCACTAGTGGAAATAAGAGTGACATTGTTAGTGGAGGGAACCAATAGAAGACTTTTTGGAGAGCCTAAGCCTCCATAAACCTTTTTTATCCTCCACTCAGGTGTCTGTATATTGAAGACACACTCATTTATTCTATCTTTAGTGTTTTATTCCCTTTTGCACAATAAGAACACAATGACCTCCATTCACTAAAGAGTTCAGATCTACCTGGGCCCATCTGTTGCTCAAAAATACATAACATCTTCTGCTGACAACTGTGTTGAAAGATGACAGAGATAAATCCCCTCATTAAAGAGAAATAAAAAACATTGGCTAGACCCCTCTATAGTGATGGGCGAATTTGGGGCGTTTCGCTGAAAAATTAGCCAAATTCCCGCCGGCATCTCATTTTTGATGCTGGTGAATTTTTGTGGCGGTTTCGCAAATTTATTCGCCGGCACCGAATCGTGGGAATTCGCCGCGAATTTGCGTCTGGTGAATAAATTCGCCAATCACTACCCATCTATAGTGGGACAAGCAAGTTTAGCTTATTCCGGTGTAATGGCAAAGAGGAAGACATGAGATATAGAAAATTTAACTGCACATTATTATATTTACAGATTTCCAAAAAAATCCACAGAAGCTGCCATTTTACACAAAACAGCATTTTTAAAAAACATTTATAAATATCAACATCACAACAAGAGGTCCATCAAATGAAACAAAGCTTAAACACTTTACAGATATATTTCTTTCCGGCTGTTTTTGAATCGAGGAAAAGAGACCTGTCAGTGATTTACATACAGAGAAAGGCTTTAGAATAAAGATGAGAGAAAAGCCAAATTACATTTGATTTGTGCCGCAAGTGGTTACCGACAATCTGCCTCTGCTGAGTTCTATCCAACTTTGTAAAATGAAAACCAACACATTAAGGGGCCGATTCACTAACTTCGAGTGAAGGATTCGAAGTAAAATAACTTCGAATTTCGAAGTGTTTTTTGGGCTACTTCGACCATCGACTACGACTTCGACTTCGAATCGAAGGATTCGAACTAAAAATCGTTCAACTATTCGACCATTCGATAATCGAAGTACTGTCTCTTTAAAAAAAACTTCGACCCCCTAGTTCGCCATCTAAAACCTAAGCATTGGTATTCTGGAATTTCTTATACTGAAACAATTCTGTGAACTGAATCAAATGTATTATAGAAAATATTACAACATGTAAGTAAAAGGTTGTGCCAACTAAATAATAAATGTAAGCAACAATTTCCCAAAATTAATTTTGGTTATCTTTCTGCTAATTCAAATTATGATTGGCTACATCTCTTTGGAAAACAATTAATGTTACTTGAATGACCAAACTGATAACATTCAAATCAAAATTCATATCTGAAGCAACCAGGATAAAGGGGATAATTTACTCAAAGGTGAAAATTTGAATTTAGGCAAAATTTTTAATTTCCAATGACAATGGCATTGTAAAAGAGAGTATGACAAATATTAGTGAAGGAACATTCCAAAACAGTAAATAGTTGTCAATTAATCTTCATTATAAAGAAAGAGCAGCCACATCTCCTCCAAACTAGATTGTTTATTTAGGGAATAAATTCTCAAGAGAATTTTCCACCCTACAATTTTATAGGGAAAATACACAGGTAAATGTTCAAAGAAAATTTATGGCAAGGCAGGAATTTTGTCACATTAGTCTTGCAACAACATTCTTGCAATTTGTCGTAAATATGAAAAAATACACCCAACCTATTGAGGAAGCATTCATTATTTAGTAATTAAGCCCCATAGGGGTAAATTTATCAAAGAGCGAAGTTCCACCACTAGAGTGAAATTCCGCAGCTCTCCATTCATTTCTATGGGATTTTGAAAGGCGTATTTATCAATGGGGAAAGTGAAATTTCACCCTTTGATAAATACGCCTTTAAAAACCCCATAGAAATGAATGGGAAGTGGCGGAATTTCACTCTAGTGGCGGAACTTTACTATTAACTTCACTCTTTGATAAATATACCCCATAGTCTGAACAGTAGGGATGCACTAGTACTGCATTTTTTTGCAAGAATCACACTTGACTTGTTGTTCTAATTGTACTTGTTGAACTGAATTCAATCACTTGGGGTGAGATTCATTTTGCAATCGTGTTAAAAAAAGCTATTGCAACTTTTTTTCTGCTTCTTCTCACATTTTTGTTTCATAATATCTGTCTATAATTTAGAAAAAAATTGATAAAGTTCATCGAGATCATGGAAAAAAATGTGACCCCTAATACCTCAGAAAAAAAACACATTGGCTCCATGGTATTGAAAGAAAAGAATTATTTTTGCCAAAAGCAAATTTTCAAATTTAATAAATCAGCCCGTAGATGTCATGTGCCAAATAGCTAAAGATAATACTTTTTGTTCACAGAACACTTTTGTTAATTTAATTCAATATGTAGGTTTATTTTACTAAACTCTGAATGCAAAAATCCCGAAAAATCTTGGATTTTTTAGTATAAAATCGAACTTTTAAAAAGTCACAAATTTTTCGAAGTTTATTATACCTAGAGGATGGAAAAGTCTGAATCAGAAAATCCGGCATCACAGACCTGTCGAGGTTGCATATAAGTCAATGGGAGAAGTCCCAATGTTTTTTTTGATGTGCGCTGGGTTTCGTGCAATACCCCAAAGTTTTCGGTGTTTTCGAGCAAAAACCATAATAAATCGGAGTTTTTGGGTGAAAAATCCGAAGAAATCATGAAAATATGATTTTTTTCCCGCAAAGCAAATTTTCGGGAAAATCAAATAACAAAAAAACTTTGTAGATTAGATCAGAGTTTGTGGCTGGAAATGTTGAGATAAATTCGGGCTTTGATAAATAAACCCCGTAATATAGAGTTTAAATGCAGTTTTGTATTTTGCCAAAGCTTTTGTGATAGGCTTGGTATTTAGTCAAATCCAAAATGGAAGCATTTAGGAATTCAATTGTTGTATGTTTTATATATGAATAGAGTAAAAAAGTAAAGTTAATGGAACGTTTGCTGTCTATGAAAAGGGGCTTACATACTTCTGTGTGATAGTCATGTTTTTTAATCTAAAAAGTTTCTTTCAAATATTAGAAAAAAATCTGTTTAAATGTATTATTGTAATATTTTTCATTTTTCCATGGCTTGGAAACAGTCCGAAGACCAAGCCCCATACAGTTATTTTTTCAGATCATGATTTATCTTTATATTTTGAAAACATTATGGGCCACATTCAGTAAGAAAAAGTTTTATCACGTGAAAAGTCATGGACGAGATTCAATTTGAGATGCGATTCAATTCAGAATTGAAGTCTATGGGAAAAAAATGGAACTGAATTTGGAGAAAAGATTTTTCTCTTTGAATTAAATCTCGTCCATGACTTATTATGTGATATACAAAGAGATAGCTTTTTCTCACTAAATTGAATCTGCCCCTGTGTTTGAAATATATTTTGTTTTAAAATTATATAATAAAAATATGAACATAACATCTAAAGAATATATTAGTAAACAAAACCTCTGTTTTAAGATGAACTTAAATAAATTATTACATGCACAAAACTTTTTTAACTTTACAAAGTTCTGGAGCTACTGTTTTTAAAATAAAATGAAAATATAATTACTATTCTAGAGCCATGAGTGACGAGTGCTCCTTCTGTGGCATTACTTAGTTGTACAGTTGTGATTCCTATATTGCTCTCTTGGTGCCATCAAGCCCTTTGCAACATATAGTTAACCATTCCTAAAAGAATTTTGAATAGTAATTTATTTAAAGTAAGCCATTTAAGGGGAAACGTAATCAAAACAAACATATAATACAAAGCAGATAGTGTACATACTTTAGTCCACAATGTTGCTGAATAAATGGTGATCATACTGTATGTTTAATGGGATAAGTCAACAAGTTGGGCATTGGAAGATCTTTCTGTGCTTGGGACCCTACGAAAATAAGGGGTTTAGCTTGAAGCTTAATTAGGGTGAAACTTGGGGAGAATGAATATTTGCTCTAGAAGATATGCCTAAAAGCCCAGCTTGAAGGTCAGTTAGGGTGATATTTTGGGGGTAAATGCAGTACTTATGTTCCTGTCCTATATATTGATACACCGATATTTTTCCTAGAACTGTTACAAAGTTATCTTTGGCACACTCAATAGAACCTCCAAGAGATGCTTGAACCAGGAAAGTCAAACAACCGCTGTTCTACTGGTCAGGGACCTGTCTCGGTCACTAAGGGGCTTATTTATCAATTAGTTACAACCGATAAGAAAAGACAAATGCTCCTATTCACACACATCATTATTAACGCAGAAAATTATATTTACTAATCCAGAAAATTATCGATGAAAAAAACATTGCATCCGACTGAAGCGGTACTAGTTCTGGCAAGTTCTAAATTGGTAGGGCGTTAGAGTTCAGAGTGCCTTAACACCCATAGGAGAAAATGGAATAATACTATTAAAAGCTTTCAATTCAGTTGCAATAAACTCAAATATTGATGTGCTGTGATGAATGTGTCGATTTGTTATGGACTTTCCTGATACTCATAAAAGTGCTAAAACTGTAAAAACAATATATCTTTCCCTAACTCCTTGTAAATGTATTTATTAAAATATTTATTCACCTTGTCTGAACTACTACTGGACATGACATCATCTTCATTATTAAACCACCCACCAAGGGGGTTATTTATCAAGCTCTGAATTTATTTCAGTATTTTCCAAATCCGAGCAACTCAGAATTCCCGAACAATATATCTTTCCCTAACTCCTTGTAAATGTATTTATTAAAATATTTATTCACCTTGTCTGAACTACTACTGGACATGACATCATCTTCATTATTAAACCACACACCAAGGGGGTTATTTATCAAGCTCTGAATTTATTTCAGTATTTTCCAAATCCGAGCAACTCCGAATTCCCGAATGGATCTTATTTATCATTAAAAAAGTCAGAAAAAATTAGGTTCGGGCAAAAATCCGAAACATTCCAACCTTTGCCCGAAAAGTCCGAACTTTTCAGACTTTTCCCCAAAAGCCACACATTTTTTGGACATTTTGGTCTGAAATCCCTGAAATCATCGGATATCAGTATGAACAGCAGCGCAGATACTGGGACCTTCCCCATTGACTTATACAGGACCCTGAGAGCTTTGAAATGCCAGATTTTTTGATTTTTTCAATTTTTCAGACCATTGGACTTAAATCCCAAAAAGTCTGATTTTTTTTGGTTTGGTTTAGTATATCCGGAGCTTGATAAATAACCTCCCTACAACTTGCACTTGATTCACAAATTTTGCCCTGCAAATCATAGCCTTGTTATGCAGATGACATGGAGACTGATCTCATTATTGCTGCTATACAGTTCTTTTTATTAGAAGGCTTTCAGGAAGTAGAGGGTAGATCCTAATAAACAAAAGTAATTTTAAGGATACAGATTTGGATATTTCTCCTAGAAAACAGCAGTATCTATTCCTAGCCATTGGTTTTAAGGTTCTACTGAAGTTTATGGAGTTCATCTCTGTAAGCACCATCACTCTTACCTTCATGCACCAATGCAAAGAATGAACTGTCTATTATATGGATGATAACTGGTAAAAAAAACACACAATAGAAGCAGGGTATAGTTTCCCTTTAAAGATAGGTAGGATTTTTCATAGTTTCCCTTCAGGTTTAATGAACATCTAGAAGGCATTTTTTTAAAGGATGAACTGTGGAACTGCATCATTTTCTGCCACTTTAACATAACGTTACAGTACTTCAGTTTGTTTCATGTTTTTAAATGATAGATTGACGGATCTTGATTATTTAGCACCTTGGTGGGTGTTAGCTTGACTATAAAGTGGCCTATACCCAAACAACGGCATGAATGAACTGATAGAGACCAGTCTATGGTCAGCACCATGTAAAGGTCCTGTAGTACCTACAAAACCTTGTGTTTGAACATCTCTGGAGAGAGTGAACCACTGCTTGTCTCTCTCCAACATGTCATTAAATAAGCATTTGCACTTTCAAAGTACGATTCTATCTTCAAACAAAAGATACGTATAACAAGAGAACCAAAAATATATGTATTTCCCAAAGAAATTGAGGAAATCAATTAGTCTTCACCGACCTGCAGTAATTGGTGGTGTCTTCTGTTAAAAATAAAAGCAACAAAAGAAAAAAAAAAAACCTAAATCAAACATTTTCCTAAGGTTTTTCTTAGAGTGAAGAGAACAAATAAACCCATCAAATATTCTTGCACTCCAGTTTTGGATGATTTAAAATGTCTGTTGGTTCTTCAGATGTTCCAAGAAATTAAGGTCCCTTGACATTGCCAGGTCTTGAAGCAAGACTTGCATAGTAGGCACACTGTGATGGATCACATTGTCCATTTTGACCCGGTGGTCCTTGAGGTCCAGCAGAACCTGGTAATCCTGGTTCTCCTTGAGGTCCTGAGGTTCCTGGTAGACCGTCTTTAGCATATCCTGGCTCACCCGCAAGACCTTGAGCAAGAAAGAAAGCATGGTTAAAGCCTCCAGAGAAACATGTGTATAACACATTTAGTTGCAGGAGATAATGAACAGAGCTACCTCCCTATATTGTACACCTTTATAGGCCACCCTCGCCTAATCTAAAGTAAAGTTCTCACTTTCCAAAATGACTACTCATCCATTGGATTAAAATGAAAGGGTTTCCATCCTAGAGTCATAACAACAAGAAAGCAGAACTGTGACACATAAAACATTAACAGACGTATTAAATACCTTCAATACTTTTTGAAGGAAGTATTGAAATTTGAAGCGTGTCTAGCATATCAAACTCTAGCCCCCTTATGTAATAATTAGTTTGCCCAGGAGCTGTAACCCATAGCAACCAATAAGATGCATGCATTTAAACAGGGGACCAGTAAATTATACCTGCTGATTGGTTGCTATTGGTTACTATCCCTGTGCAAACTTAATGCCTTTTATTGTGTAACCCCTTTAGTTTTACCTCTTTATAACTGCAGTTGTAATGTTGTAAAGGAAAAGATTTCAAATTATCAAACCACTGTGCAAGACTGGTCTAAAAATAAAAACACAGTATACCTGGTGCTCCCGGTGGGCCAGTGTCTCCCCTCTTTCCAACTCCGGGTTCCCCTCTCTCCCCTTTGAGGCCCCTGTCACCTGTAAGTGATAAAAAACAATTAATAGCATTTACGAATTGCTAAAACTCTGGTAATACTACTGCCAGTGTTCAGTGCAACCATTGTAGGTGTATGGCCTTCTTGGAGGCCCCAGGAAAGAATGGCATTTATTGCCTCAACAGACATAAAAACATTAGTGTGTGAGGAGAGGTAGAAGGCTGGCATGCCCAAAGCAATCCTGGCCTGTACTCCATACTACCCCAGTCTTGGACTAATTTATAAAACATTTCCATATTAACTGACTAATTCAGGGATGGGCGAATTTGACCTGTTTCGTTTCGCCAAAAATTCGCTGATGGCCATTAAAGTCTATGGGAGTCAAAAAAATGTTGTCATGCGACAAAATTATTTTGACTGCGTCTTTTTTTTTTGGACGCACGACACTATAATATATAAATATGGGCGTTATTTTTCCAGCGAAACAAGGCGAAAAATTTCACCCATCCCTGCAGACTGTGATTCTCAACATGCTTTCCAACAACACCTGAAAGGCTGCCAATTGGACATCTCAGATCTAGTTTAGTGGCTGAACTTGTTTATTGTTCTTTCCTTACTACAGATAAAAGAGGCAGATGACTTTAATTAGGCTGTATGAACGGAAATTACATCCAAATTTTTTTAATGATGCACTAAAAGCTATAATATTCTGTAATGGGCAGGATACTTGCCAGGACTGATACTGCTGCTGAGATACTCAATGAGCAAGAAAGGGAATTCTCATTTCATTTGGAGGTAATGCCTTTCTGCCATACATCCTACTTCATATCTCAGAGAGATTTTTTTTTAAAAAAAAAGGTCTACATTATCACTCAACACTTTCATTGGCACCAGCCCTTCTTTTTATAGTATCCCTCAAAGCCAAATCCCTTGGTTTAAGCCCCCAACCAGTCTACAATATTGTGCTATACTGTACCAAAAAAAGCATTTGTAACGTACACAAATTAGCCCGTCTTTCTGCTTTTCATCATTTATATATCCCAATTCAGTCTGCAAACCTCTTATTCAATGTCATATATATATACAGTATATGTATAATGAATAAACAAACCTTTTGGACCCATTGGTCCTGCCGGTCCTTCGCTTCCCATTAGGCCTGGTATTCCTGGCTCCCCGGGAGGACCAGGACGACCATCATGTCCATCTTTTCCAGAAACACCTGGAGGTCCAGGTCTGCCTTGTGCAGCTTTGATATGTGCTGGTTGCATCTGAGACATGAGGTAGGCTAGTTTACCTGTTTGGTTCATTAAATGTAAAACAGTTAGTTGCCTACATAAATAAATTCATAAATACTATCATCTCTGACCAGACCATAGCAAAAAAAAGCATCCAACCCTTTCTTAAAAATATCTATTGTGTGTGCCAGTACAATACTTTTGTTGAGAGATTTCCATAACTTTACTTTAGCAACTGTGAATATTAAGTTCTACAGAAGGAAGTAAGAGAATGTAACATTATAAATAGGGCAGTCTTCCCCTTTAATCCAGTTAAATCAAAGGACTAATACAGCGGGAGGATAAAATTATATTTGCTGGCACAGTAGATAAGTAGGCTCATGAGAAATGAAAAGAGAGGAGCTTACTCTCCAGCTGTTTTCCTAGTTCTTCTTGGATGAGCCTTCGTAGAGTATCCAGTGACGGGTTGTCTCCCTGTTACAATGAGACAGGTATTTTAGCAAATTTCTCATCTTATAAATCTTGCTTTTAGTAGACTACAGAAGGCAGAGTATTGATAATGACATTAAAAATAAATATGAATATACTGTCTGTGGTTTACATAATTACATAATTACATAATGTGTACCATGCATTCATTTTCTAAATGTTGTCATTAAAGTAAATTTGCGTTGGAAGTCGTCATATTGCTTTGCTTGTCTGGAGTGTCTTTCATAGAGTCAATAGAAAGGTAGCAAGTGCTTAAAATAAATTGTATGTCGTTATATTGTTGATTTGATCAGGATTCATCTGCAATTGTCTCCCGTGCTGTTCCCAGACAATGTCCCAACTCCTGGGAAACAGCCCCCTTATGGGCTTCAATTGACAGTCTACAGTGGCTATCTATGGACATTGGCATGGTGCCATTTTATCAATCCTAGACTGGTGTCAATTTAGAGTTGGAAGAACAAGTGTAGAGATAGGAAGAATGTAGCTACAGGCAGAAAATAAGGTAACTGCAAAAAACTAGGAGTGAACCCTGGAGGTCTGTGACCTTTTCCCAGAAATGACTACTCCTGACAGGTTTGGTAAGGCAGTAGCCACCATAACGTCTGATGAGTCTAGTAGTAAAGGTTGTAGAGGATAGTCCTTGTAAAAGAAACCCAAGGTGGTGTTTTAAGAACTTCTTTATACAGACTGAGCTCAAACAAGGTTTGAGCCAAGGAGAAGCTCTGTCACCTTCTAGGCACAGAGAAGATGTCCCAATGGGTTAGGAGAGTAGGAACATACAATAAAAAGAATGTTGTTGTAAAGGTTATTGCCTGGTCTTTGAAAGGTTAAGCTGTAGTTAGACATATGAGGGGCAAATGCATTGTAGGAAAACTGGGGTTCCAAACTGAGGGATGCTGACAATGTGGTGCTGGTAGTTGAAAATGGGGGTATCTAAGATGGACATCCCTCCCGCCTCAATAACTTATTATTGATATATATTGATTTTTTTTTGTAATTACATAAGTTCTACTGTGACCTGCTAATGGAATGCCAGGGATTACTAGACCTAGATTTCAGGAACTCCCTGGTTTTGAACCAGGGACCTGTTGTGTTCCAGGCCCTGCACATCCTGCTTGAGCAACAGGAGGCAGTGTGGTGATGGCCTGGCTCTGATAAGATGACTGTTGCTTTGCCTCCAGGTCAGCTTTTCTCAGTACACGCCCCAATCCATCTGAGGGTAATTACTCATTTGAGGGCTACTTAAACCTAATTCCCCAACACCTTATGCTGGATTATTGGCCCTACCTCCTTGCCGCGTAACTTTGATATCCTGATCCTGTTTTGGTAAATCTTGTCTTGTTCCTGCCTTGTTTTTTCCCTGCCCTGTTTCTCATCTGCTCCCTGTACTCCTGATTTTTGGATCTCCCGGTATTGACCTCAACCTGTTTTTTGACCTTGTATGAACTCTGCCTGCCTCAACCTTTGGACTGTCCCTCAACTGTTGTCTGCTGCCTTCCCTAGAATTTTAGCCTGAATCTGGACTTGTGTTTTTGCTGCCTTTTAAGTTTCTGCAAAGGTCTGTGCACATTTTTGTTTAATAAACACCTTAAGTTATTCAGCACATAGGCTCCTATCTGTGAATCCTTACACAAGAGCGATGGAGTCGACCATAATACCATCTCCATTGTCCCTACTCATAACATGATCATAATCAGTGATTGTCCATCAATCAATAAGCGATTGACCCAACATTTGATGCTCTGGTGCTCTGGCCTGTATAACCTAATATTGAAAAGGATAACTTGCCTATCCTGATTTTAATTATTCCTGTAGCTTCATTAACAAAAAGTATGTTGAGCACTAGCCCTGTTCATTAGACCTATGCTGAACAAGGAGTTGTGCTGAAGTAGAAGGATGTTAGATAAAGAAGATTACCCTTGGACCAGTTAATCCTGGTGACCCCTGTGGACCTGGCATCCCAGATGGGCCTCTTTCTCCTGGTGGTCCTGCTGGCCCTAGTAATCCAGTGTGACCTTTATGTCCGGGTGGACCAGGTTCTCCAGGTTGACCTTTTTCTCCTTGCATCCCCTTATCTCCTTTAATGCCAGCATCTCCCTATAAATGAAGACACAAAAGCTGAGGTAAATACACTGGACCATCTATTATGACAATGGGCCATTAATTCAATTGATGCACTAGCTTTATAAACTGGCACATCACTTTTTTTAGATCACCAATGGTTTGAGAATCTGGGTCTACTTATTAAGTGTCAGTCATACAGTATGTTACAAAGACCAACCAATTCCAAGCAACACAGGCCTTGACTTTATATATTGAACATAATTTGTCTCATGTGTCTGCTGGATGATTCAATTGTGATTTGGTGACTGTGGGATTTGTCTTATTACACCTTAATGAAGAAGTGACCATCGGGATTATCGGTGATGAGTTATAGAGTAAGACAAAATTATAAAGGTCAGTCACAATGGTTGTCTAGAGGCTCCCACACTGAGACATCCAGAAGATGGTCCATAGAAAGTGCAAACATGGTAAGATACACTAAATATAAATAATTATTATAACATCAAGCTTACTCGGTCTCCTTTGGATCCTCGGTCACCAGCTTTTCCGGTTGGGCCCTTAAAACAAAATAAAGTCATTTTGTGAACTTGAAACTTTCCACAATTTTATATTCTTTTTATAAAGTTTTTATGAAGATTACTTTTTTAAATAGTTTTACTGGCAATGGAACTCTTATAATACTGGAAGGAGGTAGAACGCAAAGAGAAAAAAAGGAAATAAAGGCAATTGTAGAATAAAGTTATACTATTATTAGAATGACAATTGTTTACTTGTTATGGTTGCAAGTGTCCGAGAGATATGAACTATGGAATCTGCTATCCAGAATGCTGGCAACTAATTAAAAAACTATAAAAAAATAAATGAAATCCAGTTGAAAAGTTGCTTAGCTATGACATGCTAAAAGTTAACTTAAAGTTGAACCACCCCTTTAATTATATCTTAGTTTGAATCAAGTACAAGTTACTGATTTATTATTACAGAGAAAAAGGAAATCACTATGGGAGATGGCCTTTCTGTAAATCATAGATTTCTGGATAAGGGGTTTCCTCATAACGGATCCCATACCTGTATCCTTATCATTTACAATAGGGGTTATATTATCCCTTATAATACATGAGTGATACTCAGAGTTCCCTGTATAACTCAGCCTGCAGCCTTGTGCCTTTATATGGTCACAGAACAACCCCTCAGTGACTTCTAATATCCTTATCATTTACAGTAGGGGGTACATTATCCCTTATAATACATGAGTGATACTCAGAGTTCCCTGTATAGCTCAGCCTGCAGCCTTGTGCCTTTATATGGTCACAGAACAACCCCTCAGTGACTTCTAATTAGTGATGGGCGAATTTGCGCGATTCGCCGCCAGCGAATACATTCGCGAAACGCCCGCGAAAATTCGCGGCAAAAATTCGCCGGAGTCAAAAAAACATTTTCCAAAAAAACGGACGCCGGCGTCAAAAACGGACGCCAGCGTAAAAAACGGGCAAATTTTTTGCAAATTTTTTGCCGTTTCGCGAATTTCGCGCGAAATTCGCTAATTTTTCGGCGAATCGAAGCGACGCAAACTCGCCCATCACTACTTCTAATATCTTAATTTCTTATAATATACAACTTTCTGTGGTTCATGTAATGGGACATTAGAAAGTTCTGTTAAAAACTGATTAAATCATTGATAACTATTATAAGAAAATATTTTGCTGCTCAATTCAAACTGATATTGTTTTAAGAAAGTGATGATGTCGAAATCACCAGGATAATTGTATGCAGATGTTATGCACGCCGGTGGTAGGAATGAATTATTTCTGAATCAGAACTGAGAGAGAGAGAGAAAGGACAAGACTTTACAATGTGATTTATCACCGTGCCATCTTGCACACAACAACCTCTCTTAATATGCATCTCATTTAGCAAGTGTCTTTGCAGATCAATGTTGTTTTCTTGCAGAAAATTCCTCTGTATCATGTACTTTAAACAGTTGTGACACAACGAATGCAAAATATTAGCTTATTCACACAGCGGCACATTTTATTCCTCCCCATAAATGTGACATGGAGGGAGAGAGAGGGACAAAGAAGCCACACATTTGTGTATACAGAATTTATTCGCCCATCACTAGGTAAGAGCAAGTGTGCCACACAAATAGTCAGTACAAAACCCTGCTTTTTAGGGTTTGGCCGAATCACTGAATTCAGGAGTTACAGATTCTTGTGAATACCAAACCCAATTCGAACCCTTATTCTGCACTGGAAAAGCAGGTGCATGGGTTGAAATACCCAATGCACAAAAACAAAGGTGCTGATTTTTTCAGTTATATAGTGTTTGGATTTGGTTTGGCCAAGCTCTTGGATTTAGCCAAATTTGGATAAAAATATCTCAGATTTGGCCAAATTCGAGATTCAGTGCATCCCTAGTTAAATGATCTATAAATGATCCCAAAGAGTCATAGTCCTTTGCCAATATTGACATTTTAAGGCTACATTCAATGGTCCAATTCATTGCTGAACAGTGACTTAACTATAGAGGAAGCAAACTCCATGATCATGGGGGGGCCTCTATAGATGAAAAGAATAACCCCTCTCCCCAGCCACTCTCTTACCTCCAGCGGGAAAAGTGGATGCAAGCGGCCGGGAGACCCCAGCACAGGGCAGGGAGTAGGGGGTCGCAGGGCGAGGAGTGAGCAGGTGGAAGGGAGTTTGGGGGTTTGCAGTGCGCTGGGACCCTCTAGTTATGTCAGTGTTGCTGAAGTCTCAGGGTTTGAGGAAATTTGGGAAGTACTCAAGTCAAAATTAGCAATACAATTAATACAAGTGCCAACTCATTTGTGTGGCTAAGGGTATGATAATATACCCCCAATATACTATACCTACAATATGCTTCAGAATTAAAGACAGAGCACTTTGCCTAACCAAAGTAATAAACACACAAAAAAAAGAAGCCTGGGCAAATTGCTGGATATACTTTTTTTCAGTAATATGGCTAGAAATAGGGTGTTTTTAAAAAAATAAGCCTCCTGTTATTGAAATTGTTCTAGAGTAGCTAGAAAATGTCATTAAAAACTAGGGTAAACAGTAACATTTGGACAAGACTTTCTCCTCTCCTTCCCCACTCCAGTCCAACAACTGGGACTCCCTTGAACATTCCTGACCACAATGATGTTTCCTTGACAATTACACCACGTGTAGCCTATGATGTCTGACCCAAACTGTGACATTAGTCAAGATCAATGATGTTCATCAGCCTTCACACTTTGGGGCAAATTCACTAAAGGGAGAATTCTCAAATGACAAGGCTTCACCACACTTCACCAGGCATAAATTCGCTACCACTAAATTAATTAACTAAAATACAAAGTTGCAGCTCTGCAGCCAAACGCTGGTGAAGTTTCACTAGCGTTAATTCGTCAGCGCGAGCATTTCATAGGGAACTTTCGCTAACGTTTCACTAACTTTGTTAGTACACTTATGCTTAGGTCAATTCGAATAGGGCGGGTACATATAGGTCATCTATATGTCTATATAAGTGATGTTGGTTCAAATGCTTGAAGTGGCCACTTTTTATTACACATGTAAGGTGAGGCCTCATCTGGAGTATGGGGGCAGTTTTGGACTCCAGTCCTTAAGAGGGAAATAAATGAGCTGGAGAGACTAAGTGCAACTAAACTGGTTAGAGGGAGGGAAGAGTTAAATTATGAGGGGAGACTGACAAGGTTGGGGTTGTTTTCTCTGGAAAAAAGGCGCTTGTGAGGGGACATGATTAGACTTTACAAGTACATTAGAGGACATTATAGACAAATGGCAGGGGACCTTTTTACCCATAAAGAGAATCACGTACCAGAGGCCTCCCCTTCAGACTAGAGGAAAAGAAGTTTCATTTAAAGGAACAGAGTAGGGGGTTCTTCACAGTGAGGACAGTGAGGTTGGGGAATGCACTGCCGGGTGATGTTGTGATGCTGATTCAGTTAATGACTATAAGAGGGACTTGGATGATCTCTTGGACAGACATAATACAAAGGCTATTGTGATACTAAGCTCTATAGTTAGTATAGATATGGGTATATAGAATTTATGTGAGGGTAGGGAGGGGTGTGTGTATGGGGCTGGGTTTTCATTTGGAGGGGTTGGACTTGATGGACTTTGTCTTTTTTCAACCCAATTTAACTATGTAACTATATGTCCAAGGAAGCAAAATAAAGACAAAAGAGATCCTCTAATGCTTAAGACATGGTCCCACCCTAATACAAATATGGCATGCCCCTAAGATGGTAAAAAAAGTGGATAAAAAATTTTAATAGTTACAATCCAACTTTAAAATATGAAAAAACACCAGCGTTTTTTTACAACTTTTATGACCTTTTGGCATACAGGATATGATGTCACTGACATACGATTGAGAAGGCAGAAGCTTCATCTTATTAGTTCGCCAGGTCTAAGCTGGTGAAGGAAAGTCTGGAGAAAGAGGTAACGTTCTGTAAAATTCGCACTTTGGTCAAATTGCGGAATAACGATTGCTCCCCTAAAGCTAAAATGTTCCTGGCGAAGGGCATTAGACTGCGCTAGGGATGGTCTCTTTCCTAGTGAATTGTCCTCTACAGCTGTTAGTAAATTGGTGATGTCCCTGGGGATGGGATTTCTGACAAATTTTCACTAGCGGCGGCCACTTTGCCCTTTAGTAAATTTGCCCGTTTGATGAGGCATTAGAATAGTCCACAGGTGTCTCCTCTTAAAGTTGACTTAAATACCAATGACTGCACAGCTTGGAAATTGGTCATTACAATCAATAATAAGAAATAATAAAAAGCATGGAGGTACTTGCCTCTTTTCCTGGTAGGCCACTTTCTCCAGGTTCTCCCTAAAATATAAAATTAACTGCGTGATTATTTAAATGGCAGAAACGGTATCATCGGCCAACTACCTGGATCTACTCAAGCTGCCTGCTCCTCTAGTCCTGGTTCTACTGAACCTTCTAGATTGCAGGAAGAGCATTCTAGATAAATGTGTTTTACTTACCCTTGGTCCTTTAGGTCCTTGAAATCCCGGCATTCCTGCACTGCCAGTGTCTCCGTTGCTTCCCTTGGGGCCCTACATTAGATGAATTGCATAATAAAATGTGGATAAAAGGATCAACTAAAATGGGATAACTCAACTTATTAGGTTGCCATCCATTAATACATACAGGACTCCCTGGAACACCGGAGGTCCCTGGTGGGCCGGGCTGTCCATTTTTACCCTGAAAAATAAAATGTAATTGTCAGAAGAGCACGCATTCAGGCATTTAAAAAGAAATGTGCTGGCACTAGAACAACCTATAAGTTACATCCTGGCTGTGGCCTATATTGTTAAAGGGGTGTTTCACCTTTAAATTAATGTTATAGAATGGCTAAGCAACTTTTCAGTTGGTCTTCATTATATTTTTTTTTATAGTTCTTCAATTATTTGACTTCTTCTTCTTACTAGTGCTGGGCGATTGTCTCCCATTTTGCTTCGCCAAAAAATTTGCAAATTTCCCAGGAAATTCGCGAAACGGCAAAAAATTCACAATTTTGACACCCGCATCAATTTTGACGCCGGCTTTAAAGTCAATGGGCGTCCGAATAGTGTTGACGTGCAACGTTTTTGATGTGAGCGACTTTTCCGATGTGCGTTGCGACAAAACAAAAAATCGCCGCAATTTATTCGCCCATCACTACTTCCGACTCTTTCCAGCTTTCAAATGGGTGGGTCAGTGACCCCATCTAAAAAAAATGCTCTGTTAGGCTACAAATGTATTGTTATTGCTACTTTTTATTACTCCTCTTTCTATTTAGACCCTATTCATATTCCAGTCTCTTATTCAAATCAATGCATGGTTGCTAGGGGAATTTGAACTCTAGCAGCCATATTGCTGAAATTGCAAACTGGAGAGCAACTCATTTAAAAGCCAAATAACCACAAATAATAAAAAATGAAAACCAATTGCAAATTGTCTCAGAATATCACTCTTTTCATCATACTAACAGTTCATTTAAAAGTGAACAACACCTTTTAAAGCAAAACACTGGAGCCATTAGGACAAGCTGAAGCATCAGAGGAAAGAAAATTCTGCTTGTGAACTTGGTCATTGATCATATTCTTCTCAACACAAGAGTCAAGGGATGCCAGACCTTGTCTCATTTATTGATGCAAGTCACAGAGAAGTGCATGTGGAGCTAAAGGTTATTATTACTGTATATCCCTTTCCTTTAAATCTTCCTTCATCATCAAAAGTCATCATTTTGGAATGATGGCCTCTCTATGCTGCATTTAATACGCTCTGTTACCAGAGAGACATGTTAAACATGTCAAATTCATATTGATGTGTAGTGATGGGCGAATTTGCGCCGTTTGGCTTCGCCAAGAAATTTGCGAATTTCGCTCGAAATTTGTGAAACGGCGAAAAATTCACTAAACGGCGCCGGCATCCCGTTTTTGACGCCGGCGCCCGTTATGACGTCGGAGGCCGTTTTAGACTCGAATTTTCGCAGGCGTTTTGCGAATTTATTCTCTGGCGGCGAATCGCGCAAATTCGCCGCGAATTCGTGCCTGGCGAATAAATTCGTCCATCACTATAGTGTTTATGCCAATATTATGTTAAAGTGTACAGGTATGGCACCTGTTATACAGAATGTTCGGGATCTGGGGTTTGCTGGATAAGGGATCTGTAATTTGGATCTCCATTCCTTAAGTCTACTTGAAAATCATAAAATGGAGTCTATGGGAGACTGCCTTTCCATATTTCGGAGCTTTCTGAATAACAGGTTCTCAGATAACGAATCCTATACCTGTACTTCCATTACAATCATATACATATTCACAGCAATGAGGATCAATGCTCTCTTAGTACTGGGCTTGGATTGGATAATCCAAAGGCTTGTTCTTTGAAATACCTACACTATCAAACCTCAACTGTGATTATTTTTGTAAATATGTATAACTTTCCCAACCCTGATTAAATTAAGAGAAACTTACAGGTGGTCCTCGAATCCCTCTTGGTCCCTGAGGCCCTGGAGGTCCTTGATCACCCTAGATTGAGGAGTAAATGGAGACAACCAAATATTTAGAGGGGTATTAATCAAAATCCGATTTTTTCTTTGATATTTTTTTTAAAAAAAGTCAGACCAAACTAGAATCCACGTTTTACCCTTATTTATTATTTTTTAAAAAACACAAAAAATTTGGATCAGGAAAACCTGCAACTTTTTCGGATTTTCTCATGAAAAATCCGAATTTGACTCCCGAAAAGTCTGAATTTTTTTGAGGAATCTGTGGAAAAGCCCAAAATGTCTGGATTATCGCACAAAACCCAGTGCAAACCATAATATCTTTAAATTGCAAACAGGACCTCTGCCATTGACTTCTACAGGACCTCAACAGATTGAAGCTGGAGTATTTTCTGATTCAGACTTTTTGCATCCTCAGGGTATAATTAATCCCGGAAAAATTCTAGGTTTTTTTTCCACTCAAAATTTGGATTTTATAATAAAAAAAACCCACAACGTTTTTGGCATTCGGACTTTAATAAATAACCCCCTTAAAGTTTGAAAAAATAAATAAACCATGCAGACAGCAGTTTCTAACAAAGATTCATCTTCAATATTATGCATAGTCAGAGCCAAATCAAACATTGGTGAGTTAAAAAAAAATAGAAATGAATTAAACACCATAATAGAGTTGGTGGTGTACTGGGAGGCCTCAGCAAGGTAGTGCACCACTGTGTCTGACTCATGGTGCACAAATTCTCAGTTAGCCAGAACGTGGATTAGGGTTCATTGTCTCTAGGGTTGGTTTTAGCTCTCAAATCAGTGCCCTGTATTAACAGAGGAGCTACTAGATGTATTAGAGGTTCTAAAGGACAAGGTTCCACCTGCAATGCTCCATCTTTAGACCAAACTAAACACTTGCAGACATAGGTTTTGGTGAGGTAACTTACATCCTTTCCTGAACTCCCTTCTCGTCCTGGAGATCCAGCTGCACCCGGTTCCCCCTAAAAGATGAATTGTAGAGTGAATATTAAATATTTTATCTAGTTCATTACTCTACATCAGAGATTTCAACCACATGCAGTTACCAAGGCTGATAAGAGTTTATATGAAGTCTACAAGTGCAGAGGACCTCTTGTTTTTCGCTACAAGGTCTTGACTTGTGTTTTAATGCTGTACTTTTTATATGAAGTCCAATACTCACTCTGGCACCTGGTGGCCCAGCATCTCCTCTGTGTCCCTTGAAACCCTAAAAGAGTAAATGTATTATCTCTGAAACTGATCAGATATCTAAGAGTATTGGCATTGTCCGTGCAGCTAAGGTGATACCACTGACATTTCTATGATATTTTGTTCTATTCATTATTATTATTATTATTATCTATATACTTACAGGTAACCCTCTGGTTCCTTCTCGGCCTGGGATACCAGGTTCTCCTTGTTTGCCCTGGAAAAACAAAGTGCTGACATATGAAACATATTGTACCATAGGTAATGGGTCAAATCATATCATTAGATAAACAGTATTGGTATCAATTCCTATCTTAATTAAAATGGACTAGTAGAATTGAATTTGCATCAGGTCAAGTATCCCATAGCAACCAACCAGTTTAATGTAAATATATGGTTAGTTGCCATAGGTTACTAGACCTTCAGAGATGTTTGATTACATGACTCTTACAGATATAAATTGACTAACATGGGTCTTGTAGATACTGTAGTGTTGAGTGTATCTCCTGAATTGTGTCTACCAGAAATGAAGGTGGTGTATAAACAAATATTCTTTTTATATTTAGGAGTAAGTGAATGCCAGACATTCCTCTAGAATAATTAGAGAGAATACATGAATCTGAGAATGCGGTTGCAGGCAGGAGGGAGGGTTCCAGGTTATTGTTGTTTCCTTTATATTCACGGTGGAAATGACATGACCCACCTGATATTGGCTGGTATAGGAAATATGCGGAAACATCCAAATGTGGAATATACATGGAAAATGGAAAAGTTATAGATCTATATTTTCTCATGTAGGCCAAAGTGAGCTATCCTTTAGTTGACAGTTTTCAGGTGCCACATTTTTGGCCAATGATAGAAAAGGTGTCAGTAAAGACACCCCAGGCACTATCAACCTTTGGGTGCTAAATTTGGGATGGTTATACTTCATGAGCTGCAGGATTTATACTCTCCGGTTGAGAAGTAACCTGGCTGCTGGGCATCGCCAACTTTGTAGTAGAGGTATGAGACCTGTTTTCCAGAATGCTCGGGAGCTGGGGTTTTCCAGATATGGAATCTTTCTGTGATTTGAATCTCCATACCTTAGGTCTACTAAAAAGTCATTTCAACATGAATGAAACCCAATGGGATTGTTTTGCCTCCAATAAGGATTAATTATATCTTGGTTGGGGTCAAGTACAAGTAATATTTTATTATTACAGAGAAAAAAGGAAATCAAAAGTTGAAATGATTTAATTACAATGGAGTCTATGGGAGACAGCCTTCACTGAGCTTTCTTGATAATGGGGTTCTGGATAATGGATCTCATACCTGTACTAACATGATAGTAACGTGTCAAGAGTGCTGGTTTTAGGGGCATCTGGAGCTTACAGTTCCAGTTCCAGTGTGTTTTCCAAATGTTTTTTATAAGTGTATTATTTTATTAAATCATTCTTCATTCACCCCAAGGAGATAATGGCTGTCATCAAAAGGGTCCTACAGTATACAAAGGCAAATGCAGTATCAAAAATGTGTCAAACTGTCTCAGCAACAAACTAACCCAAAATGTCCACTTTTCCTGATTTGTCCATTTATAATCAGGCCTGTTGATTTATTTTTAAACCATTAGAGGAAGATCGACTACAATTGACAAAGCCTCCCCCACAACATGCTGAGTTTTCTGCAAAGATTTCTGTAGGTGAATTTCTCATCAATATCTGCCAAGTTAATTGATGGGGAAAAAACAGGAAACACGCAGATTCCAACCGATTCAATACATTACCTTGACTGTACATAAATACATTGCACTTGACATTTCGGTGCTACGTTATAAAATAGACTTACTGTTTCTCCAGGAGATCCTGGTTTCCCGTCCTTTCCATCCTTCCCAGCAATGCCCTGAATTAAAGAACATAAAGCAACGTAAGAGACCAAATAAGGAAAATATATAAAAAATGATAAATCACAGAACTGTTTTTAATCATCCTGAATATTTCTGCAGCATGGTACATGCATAATAGGCTTTTTAAAACATGATATTTATAATTTATCTCAGGTACCATGCCAACCAATGCTTTGTATTTCTATAATGGACATATTAAATGGGTGATTCACCTTTAAGTTAACTTATGTTAAATATGTTGTAGAATAGCTAATTCTAAGCAACTTTTGAATATGCCTTATTTTTTTATTTTTTTTTATACTTTTTTAATTATTTTCCTTTTTCTTCTGACTCTTTTTGGGGGGGTCAGTGACGCCATCTAAAAACAAATGCTCTATAAGGCTACATATTTATTGTTATTACAGGTATAGGATCCCTTATCCGGAAACCCGATATCCAGAAAGCTCAGAATTACGGAATGGCTGTCTCCCATAGACTCCATTTTATCCAAATAATCCAAATTTTGAAAAATGATTTCCTTTTTCTGTGTAATAAGAAAACATTAACTTGTACATTATTCCAACTAAGATATAATTAATCCTTATTGGAAGCAAAACCAGCCTATTGGGTTTATTTAATGTTTAAATTAATTTCTAGTAGACTTAAAGCATAAAGACCCAAATTACGGAAAGATCTTTTATCCGGAAAACCCCAGGTCCCGAGCATTCTGGATAACAGGTCCCATACCTGTACTACATTTTTCTACTCCTCTTTCCATTCAGGCATTTCCTATTTATATATCAATGCATGGTTGCTATCGTATTTGAAAACCAATTGCAATTTTTCTCAGATTATCACTCTCTACATCATACTAAATGGGCTATTTATTAAGGTTCGAGTTCTTTTTTCCACAAAAAATTGAGTTTTCGAGTTGATTTTTTTTTTTTGGTAAAAACTCACATTTTAAGGCTAAAAAAAACCTTGATTTATTATACCCGGACCCTGGAAATAGCTCAAATCCGAAAATATACCATCTAAAACCTGTTGAGGTCATGTGGGACATGACAGAGGTCCCTTGAACAATTTGAAGATGTTAATAGCCATCCTGATGCTCGAGGTTTTTTCTAGAGGGTTTTGCCTGAAAACTCCATCAATTCGAGTCTTCGGGGTTTGAACTTGAATTCACAGAATCAAGTTTTTTCCATTAAATAAGAAACCATTAGAGTCGCAAATTCATTCAAGTTCAGGTTCATTCGAGGTATAAAAATCTCTAACATTCGACTTTTGATAAATAACCCCCTAAAAGTTGATTTAAAGGTGAACAACCCCTTTAAAGAGCACAGACCCAAAATGAAGATTTCCAGCCTAATATTTTCAGAGGTTTGAAAGTTTTTTTCTAAATGTTATTGCAATTGAAACTATTTTACTTTATTTTTATTTATAACTTACTGGAAGTCCTGGTAGCCCTGGAGGTCCTTGGGGACCTAGTGGACCTTCTTTACCCTGCAAATAAAACAAATATTTGAAGTGCAAATTATGAAAAAAAAAGCCAATGCAACAATCAGCAGGCAGCATTTACTGATCTGCTTTTTAAAAGCAAACATTTCATTGGTTGCTATGGGTTACAAGACCTGTTACTACCTTCCCCCAAAAGGTGTTAGAGAATCAGTTGGACATATTGAAGAGAGGAGGCTTGAGTTCCAACAAAAATATCACATTTTAGGTTACAGGTTACCCCTCTTTTTGTCAAAAAAATGTTAATTCAAGAGACCTTTTCTATAAAATATGAAATAATATTTTTAACCTAGCATTTCCTTTAACATGTATATCAGGATATGACTTAATTTAAATGACTTACATTATTTCCTGGAGATCCTGGTGGGCCTATTGGTCCTGGAAGACCATCTGCTCCCTGAATACATTGGAAAGTAATTCAAGACATTGATTTTCATACAGTTTGCTAAAGGTCTGTCAGTGTTATGCATGAGTATGGACACTATTATTGTTGTTGTTATTATTGTTATTATTATTATTATTATTATTATTATTATTATTATTATTATTATTATTATTATTATTATTATTATGAACATGTATTTATAAAGCCCCTAGGGTAGATTTAGACATGGGGTTTATTAAAGAAAATGGAAACTACTGCGTGTCCATTAGGTTGTTCCTCATTTAAACTTTGAAGTTAATCTTCCAAGGCCTAGTTAATTAGGTGTGTAGTGAAAAGCTACCCCTGAAAAGCCAAACAAATTGGTATCAACCCTTCAAGTAGGAAGAAATTCCATTCACTAGGCTGGAGACACTGTGGTTGCTGGTGCTTAAACCAGTTAGATCTTTGCCTCACACTCAAGTTTAAGGGATTTTGAAAGTGATGTTGACACGTTCTTATTGAACTGTGTCAGAATCAAAATAAGAAAGCTCTATTTCTCTCCTGGGTCCACGTTGCCTATGACATAATATGCACCATGGGGTGGTGTTCTGTGTTGGCTTACGCTCAGAAGATGAATGACCCCAAGTGTTTAATGTGCAAATAGCCGATTGCCAAACACTGACCTACATATTCAATCGTTCCCAAATGAGGGGGTCTCAATGCGTAAGCTAATGAGTATTCAACACTCTTCCATCCCTATAGACACCCGATAGATGCAGTTTATAAACAAATAAACTTACAGGTGGGCCAACAACACCGGGGGGTCCATTAAAGCCAGGCCTTCCTGGTATTCCCTGCAGTACACCAGAAAGAGTCAATAGTTATCACATGCCATTTACACTTGCTATAAGTGATAAAATATACAGTATAAGTGTAAAAAGCAATTCTGATAGGAAAGTGTGCAGATATTCTTTATGGGCAAATGTTTCATTTAAAAGAACATCCTTTCCCTCTTCCTTTCTTTATAAAAAGTTCCTCATTCCCTAACAAACAAACCCAATCAAGTCTGAAACCTATCAGGTCTAATTCTGCCCATGTACAGTAGTATTTATTATTGGTCAAACTATCTTGTGCAAGTGAAAATGTTTTTGGAACTACAAAAAAGAACAAGAAAAACCTGTTGGACTCCTGCCCCATTCTAATCTACTGTATATCTAACTCTGACCTCTCAACCTCTGTCTGTTCAATCCCTTCCTCCTTCTACATGCAACTCTTCCTCTATACTTCCCTTCCAATATATGTCTTTACCTGTTCTCCTTTTTGTCCTGGTTCCCCATAAGTTCCTCTATCTCCTTTACCCCCCTAAAAACAAAAAAAAAAAACATTAGAACACATGAAATGCAGACAGGGTATTTATATTTTATTGCTATACTTACATTCCAAGTAAAAAGTAAGAATAAGGTTATAACAGTAAGTAAATAGAGAACATTGCTTGGAGAAAGTAGAGCTTGATCTGCTGTATGGAAGAGCATGCTAAGAGTAGGTACACATGAAGTAAACTTTTAATACCACCCATCTCCCTTATAATGCTTCCCCCACTAGGGCAGTTGGTTGACCCACCCTGCTCCTCTCCAGGTGGAGAAATGAAACTTACATTGTAAAGGTTTTTCACCAAGCTCCTGGAATGCTGGAGAATTATGGTGCTACATTAGGTGCTACACAACAGGGGCCAAATCAGGCTTTTTGCCTAGCTGCCAAAGGCCCCCCAGGGTTGTTCCCAGTGCCCTGGTGAACCAGTCTGACCCTAACTTGGCATCTCCATTCATCTCATGCATGATATTCCTATTAACCTCTACTAGCTTCTCTCCAAACATCATTCTATTCGCAAAATGTTTTCCCTACTAGGTCACCTTCATTCCATCCAATCCCGTTGGACCTGGAGGACCCATAATGCCAGGTTCACCCTATGAAAAGAATTATAGACAATTAAAGGGATGTAATGCAACCACATAGGAATTTTGAACAGTGCATACTGGATGAGTAAAACAATATTAGCATGAAAATAAAGTATTATGGTATATTTTACATTAAGTAAATTATCCTAGTTACATTATAAACAAGTATATAAATACAATACTTCTCCGAGATGAGAAACAGTAGAAAAAAAGTCAAAATTGTTGGTTTATCTTTACCTTTTTGCCATCAATGCCGTCCCTTCCTGGTGATCCCCGAAGACCTTTGTCTCCTTTATATCCTGGCATTCCAGGAAGTCCAGGGGGCCCCGGTGGGCAGTCCTTGCAGATGTCCTTTGAAGGTACAAATCAGGATAAAATCAGTTGCATACTGTATATTCAGGATCTTGTTGGTTAATCTAATGGTTTTTCATAAAGACTAGATATAGAGAGATATAGAGATACTATAGATATAGAGACTCTAGAATATTCAGCCATAAGCCATAGAGGGAAGGATTACTGCCGCTCATGTGCCAAAGTGGATTGGTGTCTTGGATACAGAATGAGGTGTGGCCTA
This sequence comes from Xenopus laevis, assembly GCF_017654675.1. NCBI lineage: Eukaryota > Metazoa > Chordata > Amphibia > Anura > Pipidae > Xenopus > Xenopus laevis. The sequence goes on from NC_054381.1 coordinate 157,150,209, forward strand.
TGAAAAAGGGTGGGGCTAGCATGGGTAAGAAAATTAAGGCATGTTCAGTAGAAAGGATGATAATGTTTAAATTTAAATTTTTCACCTTTCTCTGGATCCGCCAGAAGTCTGAGTGGATTAATTTAAAGGGGGCCTGTCACCCTAAACAATAATTACAAATCCTTTTTTATGATATTAATTCAAGCAAAATAAACTTCACTTACACTAAATAAATTATTTAAATCTTGTTTCTTTTAGTCTTGGAATTCACAGTCATTTGAAACAGGCAGCAGCCATTTTGTGGACACAGTTATTAAGACATGCTAAAATCTTGTTTATGCACCAAAATGGGGCACCTGATGCCCACGCACTTGCTACAAAATTAAATGTTGAAGATGGAGGGAAAATGTAAGGAATGCAGTGAGATCTAGAAATTGCAGAATGGAAAGTGAAAGTAATTGCCTGCCCCGCCTCTGTGCCTAAGGCCTAGAGACGGGGCAGGCAATATATAATTGACAGCTGAGAGTTTTAAATGAGTTTATAACCAGTATGATTGTTTTAATAAAAAAAAAGAATTTGGGTTTCATGATAAATTTTAAAAGGACTTTTATTATACAGATTTTCAGATGTGGGTGACGGGTCCCCTTTAAGAAAAAGGACAAATTTTATTCTTTGTTCAGCCTTAGCTACTATTTAACTATGTGACCAAAATCCTTCCTTTACTCCAACAATCTAAAGAAATCGTATGCTCACTATTCCTTTGTAGCACTATATTATGGTATAAATCCATATTGCTTTAACTAAAATATTTCTCAGGGATAACAGATGTTCTTACCTTCAAATTTAGTTCTCCTAGAGAAATTGCTGAGGCCAGGCCCTGTAACAAAATAAAACACAACAAACGATGGGAAATAGTATAAGTATATAACTCGAGAGTGGCATAATCATAAGGCAGCAGACCCTGCAGCTGCTGGAAGGGGTCTGAGGGGGCCCAGTAAGGTCCTATGGAGGAACTGCAGAACACGTGTTGAGTGATGTTGGTGGGATCCAGGTGGTATGCTTTATGGAGGACCCAAGTATGCACCACTGATAATAAGATGTAACAAGATTTTCAATCAAAGACAGTGTGCGAAGTGCAATTTGGCACAAAGTGGAGATATTTTTTACCCACAATGCAGCACCTTTTAATTCATGGTACTTGTGTCCAAAAACACTCCTTGCACTTCCACTTGTGCCATTGTGGGTCTCTTTTTCCAAATCATGGACAAGTATAGCTATTGCCAGTGCAATTCCCACTATGGAAATGTTAACCACAACTTGCACAAGATTTGTGTACATGTCCACTACGTTATGATGCATCAGGCACAATGGTGGATGCAATGCGGAGCTATTATGGGAAAATATACAGCATTGTTTGTAAATAACATGATTTGGGTCAGAAAGCTGCCCTTTGCACACTGCACTGTGGTTGTACAGGAGCCTTTCTATGGGGCTGATTTGTTAAGCCATGATCTGGCTTTTTGACCTCAAAAATATGAAAAAACATGAGATTTTTGTAGGATTTATTATGCGACAAAACTGCAACAATTCCGAATACAAAAATAGTCCAGCTAAAACCTGACGAAAACACGTAAAAGTCATTGGCAGATGTCCCTTTTACAAGTGGAAGATCGTTTTTTATTCATGCTTTCAAAGGTTTTAAATGTTTTCAGATATTTTTGATGCTGCCTTTTGTGCGACAATGCGAAAATGTTGCCGTTTTCGGGACTTTTCTGTGACTTTTCCCATTTGTGCTCTTTCAGTTTGGATTTTAAAATAAATCCCATGACATTCGTGATTTTAGAGAAAATGAATTTAGTTGTGGTTTCAAAAACCTCCAAAACCACTAAAATCCAACCTTTGATAAATAGGCCTCCACATGAGTCTTATGAACGTCAATAATTGAAGGAACGGGACGTACGTATCTGAATTGATTTTCTTCTCTTACTTTTGAGTAATTAGAGACATACTATTTTGAAGTGTATGAATGTATAATGTATCATATTTGATTAATTACCAAACAGTTAAGAGTATTACACTGAGATCTCTGCTATAAATAGAAGTAAAAGACGTACTGGCTCTCCGGGAAGTCCTCGTTCCCCTGGGTTTCCTGGAAAACCCTGTAGAAAGAAAGCAGTTTAATGAAGTAATCGGGGACCCACAGAGCGGGTTTCGGATCACAGTTCATTTATTATTTTTGGCATCTTTCCAAACAAGATTAATGTGCCCCTGATCTGTAATCATAATTATACAATGGGAATCTCTGTTAATGATTAACCCAACACATATTTTATATCATGAAACAAGTATGTTAACAATATTCTAGCCTTTCAATGCTCTAAAAGTAAAACAGGTGAAGCTGCTACAGACGGAAATTCATCTGAATGGGTATCATTTTGGAAGGCAGGGCTCTGCTCCCCATTTTGAGCTGCAGCAATTGTATAGAGTGAAGTTTAGGATGCAAAGTACAAAAAAATGGTGGATTTTGATCTATGGCTAAGCCTAAAACACATAAGGCCCTGACTTTTTTTATTACTTTTGCAGAGCAAAATAAAGTTTCTTGATTTATGGAGATGGAGACTGTAATCTTTTGGTTCGCTATACAGAATTTTGGAAACATTGCGGGATCTTGCAGCCCTTTCTGCAACCAGATCTACTGGTGAGCTTGAGTGGGCAAGTTTGGTTGGTAAACCTTATCTACCACTAGAAATGCCTACAGTAAAGAGTGGGGTCAGCATCCAATCAGGAATTAACGTAGCTTCAGGTAGAGTCCTAAAACAAATCTCTGATGCCTAAAGGACACCATATTTATAATGGCAAAACTAGTGGCATAAAGAGTTTACTAGATAACATAAGAAGGGGGACTTTACTTACATCTTGTCCAGGAGGTCCCTGAGGACCTGGAGGTCCTCCCATGCCCCTTATGCCCTATGGAATAGAGTTACAATATATTAGTCAATACAGTAGGTTATTTATTAAAGTCTGAAAGCTAAAAACTCAAAAAAGTCAAGGTTTTTTTACTATAAAATCCAAATTTTTAGTGGAAAAAAAGATGGTTAAAGTATTGTGAGAACACAAAACGCTTAAGGCTGTTATACCCACTTGTACCTCAAAAAAGACCTGTTTTTACTACTACTGCCTGTGCTCTTTGAGTGCCTACCCTACAAACAACACAGTGATGTCCGCTCCCTTATGCTGAAGGCTTGGGGCAGAGCACCTGAGCCTCCTGTTATGTTGAGTCTCTCTAAAAAGAAATGTTAATATGATGGGAAAAAATTTTTTTCTAGATTTATTATACCCCGAGGCTGCAAAAAGTTTGAATCCAAACATCTGCCATCTCAGACCTGCCAAGGGGGATTTGATCACGGTTGATCGCGGTTTCACCTGAGTTTAGCCTGAAAATCCGATCATCTTGGACTTTTTGGGCAAAAAGGCGAAAAAACGTATGATTCAGGAAAGAAGCCCGAAAAAATTATACAATTCAGGGGAAACGGCCTTTAAATCGTACAGTACTATTTTTTGTATGATTTTTTTCAGGTTTTTGTGCTTTTTGAATAATAAAGGTCAAATCATGGATTCTAGTTTGGTCAGCCTTTTTATTTAAAAAAAAAATGCATGGTGACTCCTAGCAATTAGATTTTAAATTTTGTGAAAGGCAAAACAGGAAGATGAACAAAAAGACAGAGACTGTCTCAAAACATCGATGTCTCCATCAAACCGAGACTCCATTCTACAATGCACTTTCCCATTAAGTCACATCTCTGCCAGCGGAATACATGAACGGTTTACAGAGATCAGCATTTTTCATACAAACAATATTGATATTTCGGTTATATATTTCCCTTCCTAATAATCACCTGAACTCCTTTCTCTCCGGGAGGGCCGGCTGGTCCCTGTGGGAAGACAAAAGTGTAAACAAACCAATAATTTATGCTGCTCGACTGAAAGACGGAATATAAATTGATTTCGAGATTTCACACTCCTGGAATCTGTTAATGTGGAATAAAGCAAATAAATTCAGCCCTGGTGATAATGAAACCTTTCATTGCCCTCAGATTTCAATCTCATTTGTCAGCCTAAACCATGCTGGTTGTACATAAATAACCCCCATATTTTACAGTATCATAGTGGTTAATGAAATTTTACTTATATATGCTTGGAAAGAACCCCAAATAAAAGTGAATGAGCTGACAAACGTTATGTGGTGATCAGTCAAATATTCATTCTAAATATTCTTTTAGAGGCAGATTTATCAAGGGTGGCAGTGGAAATTTAAAGTAAAAAAATTAGAATTTTGAGCTATTTTTTGTGTACTACAACTAGGGAATAGTCCAAATTTGATATGAATTTGAAAAAAATTCGAAAACTCAAATTTCTAAATTTATCATTTACTGTCTCTTTAAAAATTAGACTTCGACCATTCACCATCTAAAACCTGCCAAATTGCTGTTTTAGCCTATGAGGGACCTCCTAGAACCTATTTGTCAATTGGTGGACTTTGAAAAATCAAAGTTTTTCTTTAAAATACTTCGAATTGAATTTGAGCGAATACAATCTTACTTTGATCGATCGAATACAGCCTATACATCCGTAAAAAAACCTACGATTTTTTTCATAAATTTTGTTTGGTCTTTTTATATTCGAATTTCAAAGTTATGGGAGTTCAAAAAAAACTCCTATTACTTCGAAATTTGACCCTTGATAAACCTGTCCCTTACTGTGTTACAGTTTTATTAAGGGGCATATTTATCAAGGGTTGAATATACTCCTATATACTCCAAATTGAAAAAAATTACCAATCAAAATGTATTCTAAAAATCAATTTTTTTTAAATTCAGGTGAATAGGATCGACCTGCAAACTCGAATTAAATTTGAATCAGATTTCGAGCCAAAAAATTTGACTTCAACCATTCGCTAGGAGGTCCCTGCCAAATTGCCGTTTTAGCCTATGGGGGACCTCCTAGAACCTATTTGGAGTCAATTGGGGGACTTTGAAAATTCAAAGTTTTTTTTTAAAAAAAGGACTCCATTTTATCCAGGAGGTCCCTGCCAAATTGCCGTTTTAGCCTATGGGGGAACTCCTAGAACCTATTTGGAGTCAATTGGGGGACTTTGAAAATTCAAAGTTTTTTTTTAAAAAAAGGACTCCATTTTATCCAAATAACCAACATTTTTAAAAATGATTTCCTTTTTTACCTGAAATGAAAAGAAAGTAACTTGTACTTGATCTAATTACAAATTATCGAAATATCCATTATCTAGAAAAAAAACAGATCTCAAGCATTTTGGATGACAAGTCCCAAACCTGCATATGTTTGTTACATTCATTAAACCACTTACTTGTGATCCATCAATTCCGATCCCAGGGGGCCCCCTGTTACCAGGTTGCCCCGGGACACCCGCAGCCCCTCTCTCACCCTAGAAGGAAAAAAAAGAAACATCATCATAATCTTTTTTTATAGTTTATTTCAAGGAGAAAACAGTGAAAATTTTCCAAAAATTATTTTAATTTTTAACAGCAACTCGCTTCCGCTAAAAATATGGATATTTAAAAATGTAATAAAACATTTGTTCTGCTACTGCTTTTTGTCATTGTTTAATTAGATTTCTAATAAAAAAAACTGCATTATGAATTTTACTTCAACTTGATTAAAAAAATGAAATATTTATAATAATACCTGGAAACCATCCAAAAACTGATCCGTTATGAACTTTCTCAGCAACAAGGCCTTTATCATCTACATTCCATCCTTCAGGGCAGAGGCACATGTGGAGATTCGGGAGATATAGTCGCCTGGTGACAAATTGCTTCTTCTTCGGGTGACTAATCTCCCCGAATTGCCTTCCGGCCGGCTAGATTCGAAATCACTTGAGGGATGGCACTCGGATCGCTTTGTTTTCCGAAGGTGCCCGAAGTTGTCTCACAAGGAAACTTCAGGCGACCTTGAAAAATGAAGCGCTCTGAGTGCCATTCAGCCGGCAATTGAAAATCTAGCCGGTGGGAAGGGAAGTTCGGGGAGATTAGTCGCCCGAAGAAGAAGCAATTTGTTGTCGGTGGGCTAATCTCCCCTAAACTCCACGTGTGTCTCTGCCCTTGTACGGCGGCCAATTAACCTCATTGAGGATATTACCTCTCCTCCCATTTCCCTAACATCTGCCACATTGTTTCAGGATTCAGACCAAGAGAACTTAGAGAGAGTATGTTCTTTTCATTATGCAAATATTCCCTTTATAATGAAATTTATCAGGAGCGAATGGAAAGGGTCAAATAGAAAAACAGAAAATAAAAATGTTGCTCCCATATAACGAGTTAATTCTAATATTGAAGTAGAATCAGATATGAGGTCGGAACTATTAATCCCTTCATTTACATCTCCTCTCTTGTTGGACAAATGTTCGGTATTCCAGCCTTATATTGCTTGAAGTAGACTTAAGAAGAGCATATTCGAGAGGGGCTATTTCATTCAGATCAGACAACGCACCCATTCTTAATTTCCTGGTAATAATGAAATTGGATTCAAGACATGAAATGCTCAGTTCTCAGTTCTTCATAATGCAGAATTTAAAATAACATCGGCTTATAGTTCGATGTGGGGAGAAGCACAGGTTAATTAAACGCACATGAGATGTGACCAAAGGCACCAAGACATTCGAGAAATCTGCCAGTTTCACTGGTAAGAAGAAAGGAGCAGAAGAAAGAGGCTGATCTATGAAAGATTGTAGAACATTAGTTTCTGAATCATAATTTTTCTTATAATTACTTAATCCATGATTTTTTCATAATTTATCAAGTGTAAAAACCATAAAATATACGAATACGAAAATACGGCCAGGAAAAGCTGTCAAGGTTATGTAGAAGTCAATGTTACCTTCTTTTTCTTGCAAAGATCAGCCTCTCATTTGTGGATTTAGAGGTTTTAGGAGATCAAGAGGCCTACTTACTGAAATCCAAATTTTTCAATAAAAAAGTTCTACCAAACTCCCACCCATGATTATTTATCATTAAAAAAAACTTGATACAATAGGTGCTGAAAAAAACTCCAAAAATACGGGTTTTCAGGTTTTATGCCTGAAACCCTCACATTTTTAGTGATATAACTAGAAACCCATACATTTTTCTGATTTTTGGATGAAACTCAGCGCAGACCATGATATCTTCAAATTTGAAATGGGACTGTTGCCATTGACTTTTACAGGACCTCGATAGGTTGGAGATGGGATATTTTCGGACTCAGACTTTTAGCAGCATAGGGGTATAATAAATCTCAAAAATTCAAGTTTTTTTTCCTCTAAAATTTTGAGCTTTCTAGTGAAAAAAACCCTGAATTTTTAACTTTAATAAATAACTCCCAAAGCATTCATTGTCATACAAATTTTTCATTTGTTCATGAAAAATTTGTCACGCTTAATTCCATTCCATCTATATTTGGATCTTTTAACTTTCATGGCATTCATGATTTTAAAGAAATAGAGTTTAATCTTGGTTTCAAAAACCTCTACAACCACAAAAATTCGACCTTTAATAAATAAGCCTCCACTTGTGTGTTTTTGGTCTTTCAACAAATTGTATTTGATTCTTAACTTGGCCAAAATCTCTGGATGAGTTGTCCAGACTGAAAGCATTATGGAAATAGATCAAAATAGTGCTAGTTCTGCATTAAACATCCTAGTATTAAATGGAGAATCACCAAATCAACTAGGGTTATAAACAAATCCTGCTCAAACAGGTTTTAGGGGTTCCTTAGATGGGGGCAATGAAGACTCCTGCTATTGATAAGGACAAGAAGATATTAAGGAAAGATGGGGACCTACACTTGAATGAATTTTAGGATACCCTGAAGGTTGGAGGTCAGTCCATAGTTTGGAGAAGCTTCCTCCTGGGTGGCCACATGCAATCTTCCCAATAATGTTCAAAGTTGTAGCCTTGTAGAGGATTAGTACCCTCAGCTAACTCTAGTCCAACCTTTTGGTCTACATTTTTGAGATTACTCAGCAAGTCCAGTAGTCACTACAAGAAACACTTGCAGAAATGTGCAAATCATGGGGTTTGTCATGACTAACGATCATACATTTGTTACACCATTAAATGTTGAATATTATCACACTCGGCTATGGTGTGACTATACATTACAATGTGTTAAATAGGGCAAGGATTCCAAATAGAAATTTTAATTAATAAGGGAGCAATTAAAGAGAGATGAATAAAGAGTTCTACAATATACGGATTATCTAATATTTCTGATATGCCTCCTGTCAAAAGTCTAAACCTTTCTCAAGCCAATTTTGCATAATTCTGTGTAATTATTTATTTACGTTATTTGATTGCTTTGTTTTTCTTTTTTTTAACCAAAAGTTGGACAGGTGTCCGTCCCTCATTAGCATAGGTTTTACTGTGCTGGTATCGTATTTGCAGGGTGTCAACCTTCATACTGAGCACCAAGCTTATATAACATCTTGGAAAAGTCAAGGGTGCTCTGGTGGACATTTTCTGTCCAACTCACAAGGACATCATCTGGGAATAGACCATGTAGGACAGGGGTGTCCAACCTTTTGGCTTCCCTGGGCCACATTGGAAAAAGAAAAATTGTCTGGGGCCACACATGAAATACACAAATACTTTTGATTTGTAAAAGTAAAGAAAATACAGAGAAAAGAACTACAATATCAGTTGGATAACCAGATGGAGCTATACAATGGACTATGCACCTATTATTATATTATTATGAGGTTTCCTCAGGAATTTAGCGTTTCATGCTGGGCCGCATTCATATCCATCCTGGGCCGCACGAGGCCCTCGGGCCGCAGGTTGGACTCCCCTGATGTAGGTAATTAGTAATTACACCAGTGTGTGGTGCTAAGTGCACTTCCTATCATGAAGTCACTCTTACCTCACAGTTCTTAGAGATTAGTATCAACTCTTGACCAAACCACTAGAAGCACATGGTCATTCTCATGAGATCTAAAGAACATGCCCAAACTTGGCTTGATGGTTTTATGGGGGACCCAAGCCCTATATTTGTGGTTCTCACTCTATATAGCCGTGTAAATTTCCCCTTTGAGATTATCTCTACTTCCAAAGTAGTAGCTCTCTTACATTCCTTACAACAATATTCTTTTTAGAAAAGCTGACCTTGGGGAATACAAAATCAAATTAGAATGCTGGCTACACAACTGCTAATAACTCATACAATTTGATCAATTCCTGCATGACCTCTATACAGTATACTTCCCTGTCTATGTGCTGCAGGCAATGCATCTAGTCAATTCCATATTGGATAAGCCATTGTGTAAATCATGTGGCACAAGCTTGCACTTCTATTTTGCACATGTATAGAGTAACAGCTTGGAGAAGTTGTGTTTCAACAGCAGTCATGGGGCTTCATGGACATCTTTAATATAAATACTAAAAATATCTATGAGTTGTTACCCACCATAATATCTCTGTTGTCCTGTTGGGTCTGTTTTGGTGTAAAAGGGACTGGGTAAACACCCTTCCTAAAATCAGCCCAGCATAAAGTAAGGCCAAGCCTCAGGACTCCATAATGAGGACTGACCAGTCATTTCATCACTAACAAAGCTGGAGTTCTGTGATTAATCTTGAGCATCACAGGTACATTTTGCCTCATTGCCTTTACTCCTGTCTCACTTCCCATGATTTATAGAGAGAATTATATACGCAGGGTACAGTCCTTATGATCTACAATCACAAAATCAATATCTGAACTGAATTATGCCACATTCTGTACAATGTTGTATTTATTTTGGTTTACAGCACATAAATTCCATCTGTTCTGTAATTTCTGCATTGTCTCTCTTGTCTGCTCTGCCTTTTCAGCTATTTTTTATTGGTCCCAGGGATCTCGGCTACTCGAGAAAACTCCTGCATACATATAGTGTGACAAACTGTGATTGATTCAAGCTTGATTTACTTCTGTATTCTGTTTTCTAGACTTATCTTTTGCCAATGAGGGGAGCTAGTCTTTGCACACAGGTGCAAAATTGTTATTGTAGTGGTATAAGTGCAGAGCAACTGGGCTCTTTGCCCTTGGAGCAGACCCCTTTGGTCATTCTAGAAGCTCTGATTGCACCTCCATTACAGGATCTCAATGGCTTCTCAGAGGAAGAAAGAATTTCCCAGGAGGACCCACAGCATTGTGGGTAAAAAACATAGCACCTTGCTTTTTTTGCTCTTGCGGCCCTCATGAAAAATGTCATTCTTTATTAAAAAGTGAACCAGTATCAAGTAAAAACAGTTTTATTGCAGGGAAACGTCTTATCCCTTTCATGAAGGCACCATCCTAGTCAATGCTGATGGACTTAAAATAAAGGGGTATAAAGAAATGAAGCAACCATGGAACTACCCTATAATAAGCTCCCCAGAACTGGAACCAAAAGTAAATAAAGCTTTATTTTGATGATTGTGCTTCTTAAACGTCTCCTTACCTTTAAGCCAGTAGGTCCAGATGGCCCTGGGTCACCGCGTTCTCCCTGTGTAAAGACAGAAATAAATATCTACTTACTGAGAGAGTCATGCTTAGACATTCATAAGGATTTCCACTTTGTGGAAGAGTAAACTTAGATAAATAAGAGATAGTCATCCTGCAACCCCTCAACCACTGTTGTTCAGCTCAACTTCTAACACCCATCAAAGTCTTTAACTGCCAGTAACAAGGCACATACTAGGCCACAGATTGGTTATTTATATTCTAAATATATACAACAGTTTTTTTTACCATATAAGATTATTTTTTTCTTTTACCCTAAAAATAATACTGGAAAAGCCAGAATGAAAACAAATTATGAAAGGAAGTTCATAAGTCACTTACTGGTTCTCCATTTTTTCCTTTGCCTGGAAGACCTGGTATGCCTGCGAGACCTGCTTCCCCTGGAGGTCCTGGTGAACCAACCTTTCCTTCTTTCCCAACTTCTCCCTGAAAATCAACAATAGTTTGAATGCACTTGAGTAAGCAAAGAAATGGGTTACATGACCCGGGGGTTATTCTTTATAGTAATGCCTTTATGGAGCACTCTTTATTGGGACATGTCAGGGGGGAAACATGGAGACTTGCTGAATTGTGCTCCATCTGTAAGTTATTTCTTATTCTAAAATCTTCCCAATTACCTACCTTACCACTGGGAAGTGTTGCTAACTGTTGTTTCTCCTTGTTTTCTGCTCGTCCCTTATCTTCCAGTGGTCATTCCCTGCTATCTAGCAAGTTTCTTCTAGCAGCAAGATGGGAAAATCAGTTCTCAATCTGGCAGGGCCTCTAACAAGCTTCTTATCAATAAAGACTGCCTTGTTTTGTGGTTTTCTAATCTTTTCTTTATGTTCTTGGTTTTGCTATTTTAATCACCCTTTATCCATTCCTCACAATGATATCATATACACAATTCCTTACTATTCCATGATACCCCTGGAGAGAAGGAGGTGGTGGTTAGGCACATCACACCACCAGGAGAGTGGAAGGGCAGGTCGCAAACTAATAGTAACAAAAGACTTATATGACATGACACACAGTTCTATACATTACCTTTTCACCTTTCTGACCATCTTTTCCTGGCAAGCCAGTGTCCCCTGGGCTCCCCTAAATAAAAACAGGTTGTTAATATGACTTTAGTAAGCTGATAATCCACAAAAAATGTTTTACTGATTCCAAATAATTACAAATGTGAACATATCTGATGGTGTTTAATATGGCTTTGCACTATAGGTATTCAGTTGACATATGGCATGGAAATGGATAATGATTGGGTGGTGAAAGTTCTTAGGAACTATTTAATTAACGGGGGTGTTCTTGCTATCTGGGTATCTATTCATGCGTGCGATATGCAGAGGAATCTGCACTAATGTGACTTTTATATCTTTGGGACAATTGAACCAGAGGCCCTAGACCAACATTTTCTCATACAAGAATTCCCATAGGGTCCAGCAGAGTTGGCACAAGCTTTCGGGGTCAACCCCTTCCTCAGGTGCAATCTGTTGACCCCGAAAGCTTGCGCCAACTCTGCTGGAATAAATTTTCTAAAAGGCAAAGTCAAGTGTCTAGTGTGCTTCCTCCCTATGGGAATTCTTGCATGAGAAATTGGCTTGGAAGTAGCCTGAGGAATTGAATGCACCATATGGAAAGAAATTAAGAGGTGTGCCGAAGAAAATGTGTTTTGGTATACCTAGACCAACATTTCCATCAGACTGCCAGCTGATAAAATGGCATTAATAACATGGTGACCTGTAGACCATTCCAGCAGACTCTCAGCACATGGTGATGTTAGGTGTGATTGCTTCTAATAACCCCTAACTAAATCATGCTAAAAACAACAGAACGCAGGAGTGCCTGTTCCAACTGAGGATGTCATTTTTGACCAAATTTCAGGATACATTTGGCCATATAGTGTAAGTGTAAGGTGAACCAGGAGATGTATGGACATGTGTTGCCTCTTGTGCTTGGTGTCATAGTGTGGATGGTGTTATGGCATTGGGGATGCCACTGTGTTATATTTTGACTCAGATGTGTCTTTTCTCTTCTGTGTCCACTGAAGTTTGGGTTTTGGCGTTGTACCCTTCCCAACCTGTCTACTGCTCCGTCAGTTCCAGCTCAAGCCCATCCTGGTCTTTTGGGCCACCCTTTGGCTCTGTTTTTGCCTTATCCTTGTCTGTACCACACCTGTATTATCCCAAATCTAGATTCCCTGTCCATCCCATTGCACACTGCAGTCTTCCTTAATAACATCCACCAGGCTTATTCATTGGATAAAATATGCTGAAATTGAACCTTCCCATGTTTCTGTTATCATGAGATTTCTTTCCCTGTTTTATTATTAAGATGAAACCCCAATTTATCTATTTTAAATGATACCAAAGGTCACTGCCGACTTGAGAAACGAGTAAAGGCTTAATCTGTAGACAAATTCTCTGTGCGGTACCAGCTGCTTCGTCGCTACTGCGGGTAATTAATCAAGATCCAGGACAATTATCTGTTATTTCCATTCAGTCCCCAGCCAATGATATGGAGAACAAAGAAATACTTACCACGTTTCCTGGCAATCCTCTCAGTCCTGGGGGGCCGGCGGGTCCTTGTGGGCCCTGTTATAGGAAAATAAAATGTATGCCTAGTTTAAAGTCCATACGTGAGCAGACTATTAACATTAACAGCTTCCAATTTATCTCCTGTCAGCACGAGCCAAGAGTTTTATAATGTAGAAATAAAAGGAAGAAACCGTCCAACTTTGCTGGGATAGAAAAGCAGATTTTGTGCAGGTGAATTTTTTGTGATGGAAAATAAAAAGGCGATTCTTACAATGTCTCCTCTTGGGCCCAGTTCTCCTTTCATTCCATCTTGTCCTCCCAAGCCCTGTATAGAACAAACATTATTAGTGCAAGTAGAGACAGTATTAAAAAATGATACCAGCATAGGTATTCCCTGTACTAAGCACAATTCAGCAGGAACAGTCCCTAAGTTTGCTCATAGTCTGTACAGAGAGATCCCATAAAACTATGGCAGCATAGGTATTCCCTGTACTAAGCACAATTCAGCAGGAACAGTCCCCTTAGTTTGCTTATAGGCTACACAGAGAGCTGGTATGATTTATTGCAAGTATTGTGGCCCATTTGTTGTTTCATTGTATAAATAATAATAAACCAATCCTTTTTCCAGAAGGGACATAGCCCAATAATAATTGCTGCCATTGTAGGGTGACATTTGTTGGTCTGTTCATTGGGCCACATGTCTGCGCCATGTAAAGAGCATTTTGTGGTTGGTGTAACAAATGACTAAGCTGGTTCCACCATCAATCGCAAATATTCGATTTTTCCTGAGGCAAATGCAAGATCGTCATTATTATTATTAAGCAGATGGACCTGTGAAATTCCAGCCAATTAGTGTTGATACAGCAAAAATATAATTAATGTTTTTTTCTTGTATATTGAAAGGAAATGTCATTCTAAAGAACTGCTTTGCTGACAACGGCAATTTTATAGAAAATATAATGGTAAGAAAATGCTAATATTCATTTCCTCAGGTAGAGAAAGACCCGTTATCCTTATTTTCGGATCTACTTTACATTCTCCAATCTCCATTAGCTGATAAAGCAGCCCCAAGAGTCTCATTCCCATTCTGATAATTGCACGGAGAGGATAATGAAGACACACACTTGTCTATACCATGAAGGACAAGGAGTTAGTAGAGTAAAGGCTCTTATCTTTCCCTACTCCCCATACTATTCAACATTCATTGTAGCCAAGCAAAATGCTCCATATAATGCGGTTGTCCACCTTTGACTTAGGCTTTAGTATGATTAGAGAGTGAGCTTCTGAGACAATTTGCAATTGGTTTTTGTTTTCTATTATTTGTGTTTCAATATCTATATTTGTAAGTTATTGTGCGTTGTTTGCCCCCAAGAACTGAGGGATAGGAGAGACCCTACAATGATATTGCTTTGGGGCCAAGTGACTTGTTGTTATGCCATTGAGCAATGGGTATGTTTTGGAGGGCGTTATTTTAATAACCTACAAAGACACAATGGAGGGACTGTCAGATGCACATACTGTTTGAGAGGCATTTCAACATGGTAAAGTAATGTAAAAGAAATGCCCAAGAGACTGCAGGAAAGGCAGTTATAAATGGTCTCTCATATCAGTAATAACAAATACAGATGTATTCTGTCCATGGCTCTGACAGCTCTCTTTGTTTTTATTAGTGACCCAGTTACTTAGTTGCTTCCCCAGAGTCCAATATAAGCCTCTTATGCCACTTAGTATGTGAGGCTTATAAATTAAACATGTTTCATTTAAACCATATTTTTAATACACTTTAAAATAATCATATTAGCATTTCTTATTTATAGTAGCGGAAATTGTTCTGCAGAGGAGATATCTGCACCCAGTATGTTGTAGAACATCAAATCTAAATCCTGGAGGCTGAGGTTTCTATACAGTGGGGAAAAATGTGCAGCTTCGATTGAACCCATAGATAATGAGGTCCCAAAAAGCACATGCTCTATAGGCAGGAACAGTGGTTGGACAACAGGCAAGATGGAGACAGTAGAGCAAGGTGGAGATATTAATCAAAGATAGAGATAGAAGGACAAGATAGAGACAGTAGAGCAAGATGGAGACAGTAGAGCAAGGTGGAGACAGTAATTAAAGATAGAGATAAAAGGACAAGATAGAGACAGTAGAGCAAGATGGAGACAGTAGAGCAAGATGGAGACAGTAGAGCAAGGTGGAGACATTAGGACAAGATAGAGACAGTAGAGCAAGATGGAGACAGTAGGACAAGATGGAGACAGAAGAGCAAGATGAAGAAAGTAGAGCAAGGTGGACACAGTAGGCCAATATAAAGATACAGTAGAATGGCAAGATGAAGACAGTAGGACAAGATAGAGACATAAGGAAAAGATGGAAACAATAGAGCAAGGTGGACACAGTAGGCCAAGATATAGACAGAAGGGTGAGATAGAGACAGTAGGCCAAGATGCAGACAGAAGGCCAAGATGGAGACAATAGTCAAAGACAGAGACTGAAGGACAAGATGGAGACCGTAGGACAAGTTGGAGACAGTAGGACAAGATGGAGACAGTAGAGCAAGATAGAGAAGAAAAGATGGGGCAGCTTAATGGGAAAATGGTACCCTATTGCACTTGAACCCCAATCCAAATGAGCAGATTACATTGCCAGGTTTACTTATATGTCAGGTTAGTTGGAGTCAACATACATCTATCAAGGCCTATCTCCACTTGGGATGTCACCACCCATTCCCTGCCCCTTCATAACCATCGGACAACCCAACCCTCTCTGATTGGCTCAGAGGGGGTGGACCAGACATGGCATTTTAAAACCTTTAACAGTTTATGGTGTTGGTCCTGGTTTGAGAAGGAGTAGTTTAGGGTGTCTGCAGATCAGGAAATGCCCCACCCTCACATCAGTAAAGCAGAAGCATACGAACATCTAAGTACAGTAATTCAACTGAGAATGGTCTGCTCACTCTGCTGCCTTTTTTTTGGATGGCCCCCTGGTTGGTGGTATCTAACCCCCTATATTTATCTTTCATTAAAATGTAACATTTTCCACTTGCTAACACATGCTATCCGTGCCAATTTAGCAAATGATTTAGCTCTTTCTTATTGGCTTTAGCTTCTCTGATAAATCAGCCCGGCTTAGTAAGTGGCAAAATGAATGATATCCCTAATTAAGGGACTTTACAAATACACAAAAAATGAAAATTGTAAAAATATCGCCGTACAGGCAATAGCCGTGCTGGGATAATCTTATGTGGTCTTTAGTACAGGTTCAATTTAGGGGCTGTTGCTGTTAAATTGTGTTTATTCTGAATACAGGTACGGGACCTGTTATCCAGAATGCTCGGGACCTGAAGTTTTCTAGATAACGGATCTTTCTGTAATTTAGATCTTCATACCTCAAGTCTGCTAGAAACTCCTGTGAACATTAAATAAACCCAATAGGCTGGTTTTGACTTATATTTTAGTTGGGAGCAAGTAATTATTATTACACAGAAAAAGGAAATCATTTTTAATAATTTGGATTATTTGGATAAAATGGAGACGGCAATTCCACAATTTAGAACTTTCCGGATAATGGGTTTCTGTATAACAGATCCCATACCTGTACTTGAAAAATGTATGGGATTTGACAGAATCATGGGAGGATTTTCATTAAGGCTAGGGGGAAACCTATAGGGCACCTAAAAGAAATTTTAAAACTAAAAAAACAGGGAAAGCTCCGGTTCTTCCTCCAGGCTTCATGCTGTAGAGATCAGCTGCACTCTGATTGGAGAGTTGTGCCTGCATCGTATCCAATCAGAACACAGCTGTCTTTACAGACAGTAAAATGTACCAACCAGGGGCAGAAACAGATGGGCCTGGGTAAATTACAGACTGAGGGCATCTGCAGAAGTGAGGCTAGCAAGAGGCTATCTTACTCTAAACCAGGGATCCCCAACCTTTAGAACCCGTGAGCAACATTCAGAAGTAAAAGGAGTTGGGGAGCAACACTAGCATGAAAAATGTGATTGGCCATTTAGTAGCCCCTTTGTGGATTGTCAACCTATATTGAGACTCTGTTTGGCAGTATGCCTGGTTTTTATGTAACTAAAACTTGCCTCCAAGTCAGGAATTCAAAAATAAGCACCTGCTTTTAGGCCACTGGGAGCAACACCCAAGGGGTTGGAGAGCAACATGTTGCTCACGAGCTACTGGTTGGGGATCACTGGTCTAAACCATCAGAGAGTATTTGCAGCAAAATCTGGAGAGGTACTACATACGTTCTGGGGGCTGAGGGTAATTTACTGGAATACATTTTTTTCAAGCCAGCATTAGTCTCAGCCTTGTCACCACTGCACAATTCCTTTCGGGATTTTTATTAATGAATTGTAGTTTTTGTGTATTATACTGATATATATATACTGATATATATGTATGTGAGGTTGCTTTTGTGTTTGACCTACCCTTTTCCCTGAGGTTTTTATATGTCAGATTAGCACTTAATGTATCATCATGTATAATGTTCTGATGGTATTAATAAAATTGCTACTGCATTTATCCTGTCTAAAGGGGTTATTATAATTGAAATTGGACATTCAAATCAATTGGACACATCTGAACCCTAATAACGTGTCCAATATGAGAATTTTTCCACCCTGAGCATTTTAGGTAGATAAAAACCGGCCCAGCTACAGTCTGCATGGTTTCCAGAGGCGTAACTAACAGGGGTGCGACTGCAGAGATGTTTGCACACATCATGTATTCAGAGGAGTTTGTGCACATCCAGCATGTGGCCCCAGTCAAAGCCAGTTACACCACTGGTGATTCCCATTGAAGTCAGTAGGAGGTTCAGGAGGCAGTAGGGGGTGGTCATTTTTTATACATGTACAGAATCTGTGTATGGTAGTGATGTGCGGGTCGGTTTTTTCTCGACCCGCACCCGACCCAAACCCACCCTCCCTCTCCCCTTTTATAGACCCGTGCCGCCCCGCCCCACCGATGATGTCACAAAAGGGGCGGAGTGAGCAGGCACACGGCTCTAAAGGTAGAAGCTGGCGGGCAGGGAGAACAGGAGAAGAATTCAACCCGCAAAGAGTAGTGCGAGGTCGGCCCAAACCTGCAGGCAAACTCGCAAAATCCGTGGGTATCAGGCAGGCCTCGCACATCACTAGTATATGGCCATCCTTATCCTATCCAAACAAAAAAATCACCCTCCGTCTATGTCTGAACTCTTCTGTTTCTCTTCTTTTTATTTTCTTTATTAAATAAGTGGGGACATTACCCCCTCAACAAAAAAATCTAGAAACATGACCCATCATTATCATCATCATCACCAAAAAGCAGGTGATTAGAGCAACACCCGGAATAGATTTGCCGCAAATGTCAAAATCTACCAAAAGTGGGGTAAAAATCTAACACTTTATCACGTACTTTGCAGTTGTGTGAAGTTAAAATTAAAGTGTTCGGTCTATTAAATGATTCATCACAATTAATGAGCCGCTGATGAAATTCTCCATCAAAGCCTGAGTAATGTCTCTAATCAAACTTCCCTTGAACAAAATGATACCTCACTCTGTTTATACAATAGGTTCAAAACAGCATTATTAATGGATTCCTAAACCAATTTCATAAATAAATATCATTCATGTGTGTGCTTTTTTATCTGATATATTTAGTGTATAGATTATACAGCACATTGCAGAGAGTGGTTGTTATTCACATCTGTCCCTTCCACAATGCTAATTACAATATTAATATACCGGCCACAGTCACACACACGACTAGGGCCAACATTACTAGGATTATTCCTTTGTTACAGTAGCAAATATTCTAAAATACATATATATATATATTTATATATTCAGTGATGCATCTGGCACAGGTAGCCCATACAACCCATCGGGGGTTATTTATCAAAATCCAAATTTATCTCATTATTTTCTGAAATCTACTGAAATCCACACGGTTTATTTCCCCTTATTTATCAATACATTTTCTCAAAAAATTCCAGTGTGGAAAAAAACTCAAAAAAATGGTGTAAATCGTAGGAAAATTTGAATCGTACAAATTTCTGATTTTCCGCCCAAAAATTTGCCAAAAACCAAAAAATCTTTGATTTTTTGCATAAAACTCGGGATGTCTTCAGGACTTCTCCCACTGACTTATATACAGTACAATCGCGGCAGGTCTGAGATGCTGGATTTTCAGATTCTGACTTTTTCTATCCTCTGTGTATAATAAATCACGATAAAAACAAGTTTTTTTCACAAAAATTTTTGGAAAAAAACACTAGATTTTTTGAGTTTTTGCCATTCGGACTTTAATAAATAACCCCCATCATATATTATACAAAAGTCCCATATCTAAATTGTATTTATTCCATTTCCCAGCACTGTCCTCTTCCTAACTAGGTACTAGGAAGTAGTTGGGATCCTGGAGCACAAGGCTCCACAGTGTTGGACTGGGGTACCCACCGAGGCTGCTGCTTGAGACTTGGGACCCCCATTGTACAACCAGGTACCGCTTATCTCTTACGAGCACAACTGGGGGTGGGGGAATGGAGCATGCAATTCCATAGGAGGGAAGCAGGCCTGGGTCCTCATGGGCTGAACCAATGGGCTGGGCCCACTTGTTTTTTTCCCAGGGTCCCACTGGCCCAGTCTGACCCTTAGGCCCCACTATTAAGCTTTGTGACTAACCATAAAGCAAAGAATGTGAGTTCCTCCAAAAACTGATCAAGCAGCAGTAGAAAAATACAAAAAGTTTATTAGGACATATTAGGACATGGCCTAATATGTTTCGTGCCCATTGGGGCACCCACTCGTAGGCTGACTTTGTGACTAACCACCTTTGGGAATTTTGGGAGTGGGGACCCTGTAAAGGCAGTGGATAGCAGCTGCTGTCATAGCAAACTCATAGCAGTGAGAGTTAGAAAGCTTAGCAAGAGCAGTATTTAGCTCCACCAAGTAGTAGCAATGTGGAGTTAGCATTGCCCAGATGGCACCCATCTAATTGTTGGTCTGTAGTCAGCTTGTTGCCAAAATGCATCACACGGCCTAGTGCAGTTAGAATAATAAAACAACTGTTTTTTGCTATGGGTTGCTATGGGTTACAGGACTCTGACAACCATTACATGTGGTCCTGTACTGGGATAGTGCTACAGTGCATGTCATGTCAGTCACTAAGTTTCTAAATTGCTCTTTAACACTCAACTCAACAATGAGGAGTCGGGGACAGAATTGGAACTTTCTGCACTTACCTTTGGCCCTATAGGCCCCACTGGACCTTCTTTTCCAGATTCTCCTTTCTGACCCTAAACACATTAAAAAAAACAAAACCCATTATGGCAAGTCAAGTTAAAAACCCTTTTACTTCTTATTGGGTTCAGCCGCCAAACAGACACAATCAATGTTGTATTTGTCCAGATACCTACAGTATATTCTACAACATCCAAACATTCAGCCTGTGCACCAACCAGACACCAACCAGTCAGCCCACCTACTGTTTTAAAGGAATCCCGATGAACAATACAAAACAAATGGTGATAAAAATAAATAATATATTACATTAATAAAATATAAAAATATTCTCTTACAGGCTCTCCAGGTTCTCCTTGTTCTCCCTTTTCACCCTTCTCCCCTGGGAGACCCTAAAATGGAAATAAAAATCTTAACAAGATCCCACATAGCAAAAAATAATCTCATTAGTGAGATCCAAATATATACAATATTACATATATATATATATATATATATATATATATATATATATATATATATATATATATATATATATATATATATATATATATATATATATATATATATATATATATATATATATATATATATATACACACATCCAAGCCTCAGTTGGTATTTACTGTATGTTGTGAGCTCTCTCTGGTGGTTGAAATGAAAAATAAAGATTCCAACAGTATACAGGTATGGAAGCTGTTATCCAGAATGCTCAAGACCTGGTGTTTTCTGGAAAATGGATCTTTCTGTAATTTGAATCTTCATACCTTAAGTCTAAGTCTTAAGTAATCATTAAATAAAGCCAATAGGCTGAGTTTGCTTCCAATAAGGATTAATTATATCTTAGTTGGGATCAAGTACAAGTTACTGTTTTATTATTACACAGAAAAAGGAAATGTGTTTTTAATCATTTGGATTATATGGATAAAATTGAGTCTATGGGACATGGCCTTCCCATAATTCGGAGCTTTCTGCATAACCGGTTTCTGTATAATGGATCCCATACTTGTGGCAGTTGTACTGTAGGTCAAGCCGCCCAACCAGCAACGTCAGTATCTGTTGTCGTTTAATAGTATAGCCTCACACACTTTCAAAACATGGGATCTGCTGCTTTATCATATATTTTCCAAGCTGATCTCTAGAAATACAAACATGGGGTTCCTTATCGTGAAGGTTACTTACTGGAAGTCCAGGCTCTCCTGTCACAGGATCTACCTGGAAGAATATAAAATCATTTACTTCTATACATATCAAACAAATCTCTGATTCAATATATTACTCACCTTGAGCTGTCGACCCTAATACTTAGCATTTAAAGGGATTCTGTCATGATTTTTATGGTTTACTTTTAAATTACACTGTTTACGTTGCAATTAATTCACTCTACTAATTAAAATTCTATTCTTGAACCAACAAGTGTATTTTTTTTAGCCAGCACGTCAGGATGGAACTGCTTTGAGACAGTTATTGTTTCTCCCCTTCCAATTGTATTATACCACGACATGGGTCGTACTTGAAGTGCTAAAAGCATTCCCCAGCCCCACCTAGTGGTAGAGAATAGCAGCCAGGAAAAAAGCTGGGGTTTTCCTTCTTTGGCGCTATTCTTATGTCTACCACTAGTGGTAGCAATGCAAACAAATCCTTCAGTTGATCTGCTACAGTATATGGTTAGCTGCCCATTGTTCTGCTGGTAGGATGCTGATAGGCTGCTGCTGGGGAGGGGAGGGGTGAAATCACTCCAACCTGCAGTACAGCAGTAAAGAGTGAATGAGGTTTCTCAGAGCACATATCACATGACTGAGGGCACCTGGGAAACTGACAATTTGTCTAGCCCAATGCCAGATTTCAAAATTAAATATTAAAAAAACCTGCTCATTTAAAAAATGGATTTCAGTGCTGAATTCTGCTGGAGCAGCACTATTAACTGGTGTGTTTGGAAAAAAAAACGTTTTCCTCCGACAGCATCCCATTTTAACATCTGCTAAACTGTCTCAACTGATTTGTTTTAAATTAGAAAGGAAACATCATGTGCTTTGTGAACTGGTGCCTTTATAGAATTTAGCAGAACAGCACCATCTGCCGGGATTAATAGAACAAAAAGCAGCATGGCAGCAACCATATTTATGTAAGAAGTATAAATAAATGTAAGAACATCATATGTAGATAGGTCCGACTTAAATAAATATATAAGTTTTGTGTTTAACACTGTTGAAGTCCATCTTTTTGTGAAGGACCTATAGACATCTTCTGTCTTCTGAGCTTGGTCATTAAGTTCCTATATTCTGATCTGGCTGTGCCTCTGGTCCTTTTGTCTGGTTCTGAGTCTCTGGAGACCCTGTATTGCAAAATTCCAATCTTTTCTCCTTCCTGCAGACACGGACCTATGGTTCATTCACTTGACTTGAGCCTCTCTATTGCATTCCTTGACTTTCTGCCTCTTCCTAAGGAGGCTTCCTCTAATATCTAGTCTGGTAACTGGATTTTTATGTCTGTTGCAAACCCTACTCCTTGTCCTGTTCCTTCATAACCAACCACAACTCCTGATATGATCAGTCCAAAGAGTTGTGAGGTAGAGTAGATGCCAATTGAATTCCACTCTTCCATTACCTTATTTAATGGTAATATTTAGATGATATTAGGACTTACCGTATGTGCTGTGCCAGGCAAACCAGGAGGTCCAACCGCACCCTGACAAAGCAAAGTTAAAACATCACTCACAATTAAAGTAACAGGAATAAAGAATTATTCCAGATAATAGCACTGAAATTGGATTATACAGGAAAAAAACCTGTAGGAAGGTGCTGCTTTCACAAGTGAAGCTTTGCAACTATTCTGTACCCATGAGTAAGAATGCACATCCATGTTAATGTTTGCCCACTAGATCCCATTATTTTACTGGAGACCATGATTGAGATTTACCTGGAGGCCCTGAGGAGGAACCATATGGTAGGTCACCATCATGAACAAATACAAATGCTCCCATGACAATAAATAATATGATATTCAATATTTATAGACAATAATAAATAAATGCTTATTTATAAATGCATATTGGTGCAATCACCTTGGACATATTAGTGTGAATTAATATTCTTGCCTTTGGTGACCATTTCCCAATAAGTGAATCACATGGAAGCACAGTTATACCTTATCTCCTTTTCCTCCTTTAAATCCAGCTTGTCCAGCACTTCCCTTTTCTCCCTGAAAATAAATGCAAAATAAATAATTTCATCATTTCATTGTTAATAAGTGGCACAAACTCGTGTCTGACCCATATTATCCAATGGGCAGATTGCATAGTGTGGCCTGCCAAGCAAAGTTCTGATTGGTTGTTATGGGTTGGTAGATCTCTTACTACATAACCTTGTTGCATTCCAAATGAGTTTCAGGTGAGATTACAGCAGAAACTCCCAAACTACTGGACTAGACAATTTAGAGGGGCCCAAAGCTGAGTATGGTCACCCCAACCTGGAGGACATGTTCCGATATACAAATTGACCTCCTCAGAAGTCCTCTAGTCTAGCTTACAAATGGAAGAGCCCTCGGCTATGGCAAATTTCTTCTAATAAGTTCCAGTAGTTGTAACTCATAGGACTGCCAATATCACCAATTGAGTCAGAAACTGCTGAGTCTAGTGCACCTGCCCACCTTATTACCTTACTAGACCTGCAT
The DNA here is from genome assembly GCF_017654675.1 of Xenopus laevis. NCBI lineage: Eukaryota > Metazoa > Chordata > Amphibia > Anura > Pipidae > Xenopus > Xenopus laevis. The sequence goes on from NC_054381.1 coordinate 157,174,152, forward strand.
CTCTTCCAACATCACTTTGTTGGATTCCATATGAGCTTCAGGTGAGATTACAACAGAATCTCCTTCTACTGAGCTAGATAGTTTAGAGGGACCCAGAGCAGAGGATGGTTATCCCAACTAGTGAGATCAAAGCTAGATAACGGCAACTAGGGTCATGTTATGGGTGAATGAATACTTATTGGACACTAAGTAGGTATGACTGGTATAACAGTGTTTTATATATGTTACCATGTTATAAGGAAGGGGAGATTGTGTTGGACCATTAAATGTCTTTTGAACCCAAAAAATACCCTGAGAATAAATCTCATTAATTGAAAATTGAGAATATATATCTGGTAAAATCTATGTTATTTATGTAGGGAATTACTAATATTGTCCCCCAAAGTAATATTCCAGGTGGAAGTGTGATCCATACTGGTTGGAGATATGTAGTAAGAGGAGGTTGCTACAAGTGAGGATCTTCCCATAACTAGAGCTTAGTGGTTAGCTAGTGGTCATTATGACTGTGCTGTATCTAGGACACACACTATAACCAAGTCCAACTGAATCTGTGTGTTCCAAACTGACCTCCTCAGCAGTCTTGATGCTAGCAAACAAATGGAAGTGTCTTTGGCTATGGCAAATCTCCTCTAATACCATTAAGTTTCATCCTTCATCTGATCTGAATACTAAGTAGAATTTTTTATGAAAAGTGAAATGTCATAGCATAGGTAATTAATTTGAATCCAGCCTACCTGATCCCCTTTGTCGCCTCTTCGTCCATCAGCTCCTTGAAGTCCTGGTGGGCCTGCTTCTCCCTGGGATGAATTATGGCAATGCATTTTCAGCCTCATATTTAAGATGCCTAATCACAATAAGCTGTACCAAGTGGCATAACATTCACAGAGGGAACACCTGCCTTTGAGCTATCACAAACTACAATTAAAATGAGATTTATATGCCCTTTGGCACCACCAGGGTTGGAAAAATATTGGAATAGGTATCACAGCAGATATATTTACTGCAGTGCCAACATGCACACCAAGTATAGATCTCGGCCCCTTATCTCCCAGTGAGGGTGGGACATGTTCATAGGCTTGAGGAGGAATGCAGATGGTGGCATTGCTAGAATGACATTGAATTGAGAATGCATTGAGAGTGTGGTTCAATGTTCTTCATTTTCTGGCAGGTGGTGTTTTGTGTTAACCTAAACTTCAAATTGTGTTCCTATTGTAAAAACTGGTTCAATTTATACAAATGATTAACTAGAACATTCCAAAGGATTTGGCATCCAGGAGTTTGAAGGTCCTAATAGAAATGGGGCTTTCTCCCTTTGTCACTTTTGTGCAGATATGCGCTAACATAGACATGTGTTTGAGAAAAATGCTTACCTTTTCACCAGCAGGTCCAGTCCGGCCTTGCTCTCCACTTTCTCCCTATGAAAATGAAAAGAAACTATTGGAGCTGATGAAGGGACAAGCTACAAAGGCCCAAATAATTTCTGAAGTAGCAGATCCAATATAATAGACTTTAGGCTTTCAAAGAGCATCAGCACCACACATTTCCCAACAACCAAGGACACCAGATACCAACATACCCCAAAAATGCTTCAGCAGATGCGTGTGACCTTAGAGAAACATCCAGAAACCTTTGTACAGTTTCAAGACAACATAGTCAGAAAATCAAAGCTGAGCCCCAAACCTCAGTTCATACAGACCTGTCAAACCAAGGGTCAAGGATGAAGTATAGTCAGGACTATATAGAGGTGCTTGATCAAGGTTTAATGACTGTACTATGGGCAACACCACAACCCCCCCCCCAGACTTGGTTGCCTACAGCCTTCCATTTCTGTTCTAACAACTGATGTCATTACCTTGATTCCGATTTTGCCTGGAAACCCGTCCAAACCTCTCTCTCCCTGTTCTCCCTGTCGAAAGACAAAATGACCCATGTGACCAAAGCAAATATTATTCCAGTTACTTTGCATCTCTAACATGAAACAGATTCACAATCTTAAAAAAAATGAAATGGTACCTTAGGACCTATAGGTCCAGAGACTCCATCGGCTCCATGTTTTCCAGGTAACCCCTGAGGGTAAATATAAGTACATGTTAAATCATGATTCACTGCAATTCTACAGGGTAAGAAGATTTAAGTAACATACTGTAGATCTGCCCCAATCTGCACAGCAACCAATCACCAAATAGAGTTCATTACTCAGTACAGTCAGAATAATGACATTCAAAATGTGATTGGTTTCTTATGTGTTACCCCGTGTTAATGAGGACAACTAAATGCCACTAGGCTAATAACCCATAGTTCACATATTTGTTTGACTTTGTTGTGTTTTTTCTTTCCACTTAAGACTGTGACTACAGCATCACCCTATTCTGTGGCAATTTGTAAAGTGGCACCATGAGGCTGCCTGAACCCTTGGCCATGGCACAACTCTACATTGTGTCTGTTGCAAAAATTGTACACTTTTTCCCAGTGTGTTGTTCATGTGCTGAAAGTGTCAACAACTTGTTTAATTATCTCTACTGTCGTGTCCTAGAGAACAGCCCATGGTAAAAGTTCTATGGCTAACACTTTCTTCTTTCATGGGATTCATTAAGCGGGGCAAATTAATAGATATCTAATGCCTCGACTTGGAATCCATCAAAAACAACATATTATGGATCTGAACTGTCCAACAGTTCCTCCACTTCTCTTTTGTAGATCAGCAAAGACTAAATTACAGAAGCATAAGAACTGACCAATGAAAATGTCTTTTATTAGCACCATGTCAGCCATATTGTTGTTATCTGATTTAGGGAGATTAGAGTCTATCTCCTTGATATGACACTGGGATTAAACATCAGGAGTGAGGTGATGCTGCTCTTTAGTTGATCTGTGATCATGCTCCTACAGGGAGCCTGCAGGACCATGCACAGTTGAAGCTAGGTCCAGGAGGTCTTCAACTGCACATAATCCTGCAGGCTACATGTAAGTGCAGTGAATATAGAGGATCCCAACAGGTGCCTGTAAAGTCTGCTGCATACTTATGTATGCGTACAAGTAGGAACACACTTAAATGGAATAAGCTGTGAGGAGAGGTAGCAGGCCAGTTGCGGGGGTTAAGACAAGGGTTTAGTTCTCCTTTAATGTCCCACTGTCACCATCATGTCCTACTATCTTGCCCTACTGTCTCTATATTGCTCTACTGTCTCCATATTGCCCTACTGTCTCCATCTTGTCCTACTGTCTCCATCCTGTCCTACAGTCACTATCATGTCCTACTGTCTCCATCTTGCCCTACTGTCTCTATATTGCCCTACTGTCTCCATATTACCCTACTGTCTCCATCATGCGATACTGTCTACATATTGCCCTAATGTCTCCATACTCCCCTACTGTCTCCATCTTGTCATACTATAACTATATTGCCTTATTGTCTTCTCTTGCCCGGCTGTCACCATTTTTTCATACTGTTTCCTCTTGCCTTACTGTCAACATCTTTCTCTGTAACATCTTTTCCTACTATTGCCATCTTGCTTTACGGCCTCCAATGTGTCCTATTGCTTTCATCTTGTTTTACTATCATCATGTTGTCATACTGTTGCCATTTTGCCCTCTAGTCACTACTTTGCTGCTATCCTAAACATTAACTTTTGGTCTGCGAGGCCCTGCAATATGTGGGCCCAGTCAATCAACCCTATTTGCCCCTCTTCAACAGCTCTTCAAAAAAATTATATTGATTTACAAAACAAAATGCTTTGGCCTTTTTGTACACAAAATGACTTCTTTTTAGCAAATGCATATGGCAAGATGGAGGAACTTTGGGAATAACTCCTTCACCAGAACAACTCGCTTAATTATTGCATCTGATCCATTATTTCTTGTTATATACAGTACTCACAGTGAGCCCTATTTTCCCCGGTTTCCCAGGAAATCCGATTTCTCCAGGCAGTCCCTAGAATGAGAAGCAGAATTAACTTGAGAATGCTATCGCACGGGTATCTTTTGCTGCAATTAGTTTAATGGTTGACTTGAATAAAACACATGACCGCTCTTGATTTCTCTTATTTCAAAGGTCTTCCTGCACCCTGGGAAATCAGAGCTGTGTCTCCCTGTAACATGAATGTATTTGCCGGCCTCTATACACCCACAGTGCGATGTGAGCACCGAGCAAACCTTCATTGCCCACATGTGTGATGTATAATCAATTGTATATAATATATCAGAGGAGCAGGTGGGTGGACAACTGACAATTTCATGTTTCTCTGATAGAATGTCCAATTCTCTCTGGTGATTACCAACCTCTCTACACAATGCAACATTTATCCTTCTTTTTCCATCACTGATTTACATATCTACTGTTTTTTTACCCATTAATTCTCTCCAGCACATCCATAGTCACCAGACAGTAGCTCTGGGCTGTCAGACAAGGTTGGAAGCAGCCCCTGCTCATGCAGTAGATGTCTTTGCTTAATTTGGAATGAGAACATTATTTGAAGGAACAGTACAAATGTGCCACTGATGTTCTAATAATGAGGGTTCATCATGCTTCACTTCTGTGACATATCCATGGTTATATAGAAAGAGCTTTTATGTCCAAACCATCATTATACCCAGTAATACTGTACATGAGACTTGTGTCATTTAGGGAGCATTTCCTCAAAAGGAGATACAATTATTTTCTCAAAAATTTTATCCGCTATCAAAATGCCCCCTGTCATATATATATATATACAGTTAGTATAATAAAATAAAGTATATCTCATACCTGAGGACCAGGAGGTCCTGGTGGTCCAGCAACACCAGCAGGTCCAGGGGGGCCCTGGAATAAAATAATGTTTGGTATTGGTAAGAAACAACAAGTAATTAAGTCCAGTCCAACTGGCCCCGATTTTCCTATGCTCTATGGTACATACAAAACGGGCCACAGACTTTTTTTTAACGTTTTTTACCATGAGTAATTGTTTCCAGCAATTCCAGATACAAAACCATGTGAATTTCTATTTCTAAGTGTAAGCAGGCAATTTCCTAGTTCATCGTGGTACAAAGCTCCAACCCAAGGGTAATAGTTTAGGGGGAGGTATCCTACAACAATCCTAGCCATATAGGGGCACATGAAGGGCACATATACTCTACTTCTACTCATTTATCTGACTCAACTAGGATAACACTGGCTCAAGTACTGGCTCAAGATCTGCTCAAGGCCACTACATCCTTTGGGATGTCAAATACTTTTGGTGATGAAAAGTAGATAAGAAGGAAAACTCGGGGTTCAGGTTTGACTGCTTCTAAGTTACAAAGACTGGTGGCCTTTGCATTCTTTGCATGTGATAAATACCTGGAAGAGTCCAAACCAATGGGGAAGGCCACTTCAGCTATGTCGATTTAGTAAGTCCAGTTATTTGGATTTACTAAAATAGTACTCTCTCATTCGCTAGCAAGTAGATGTATTTGAGCTCAGATAAGGCAGTCATCTTGTTTTTTGCACACTAGAGGGCACTCGTACACCAAGAAAAAACAGAATCTACTCTACCTCACTATACAGCATTAAAAAGAAAAGTTTTTACTTGTAAGCCTGAAAATGTCCTAATGTAAAATAATACAATGTCATGCTATTGTTGTACTAGTGGTTAAATATAAACTAAAATAATAATATATACAGTAATACATTAACAAATAATATATAACTAACAGCAAACATCATGAAAGATCATTTTAAAATGTACCAAGATAACGTAAAACAAAATTTTTTAGGTTTTGTAGGCCGATGACTATTAGGTCACACCGACATTGTGGGGCAGATTTATTAAGGTTCGAGTTGTGTCTTCCACGAAAATTTGAGTTTTCGAGTTGTATTTTTTTGGTCAAAACTCATTTTTGGCTTTAAAAAACTTGAATTTTTTTTGTTTTGTTTTTTTAAAAACATTTTTGAGATTTGTTATACCCCGCCCCTGGAAATATTTAGAATCTGAAAAATACTCCTTCTTAAACTTGTCGAGGTCATGTAGAAGTCAATGGCAGAGGTCCCTTGAACCATTAAAAAGATGTTAACAGCTTGCATGATGTATGAGGTTTTATTCAGAGGGTTTTACTCCAATGATTCAAGCAATTTGAATCTTTTTTCAACAAAAATTTTTTTTCAGGTTTCCGGCATGGACTCCCAGAATCTGATACAATTCAAGTTATAAATTCATTTGAGATATAAAAAATTTGAACACTGACCTTTGATAAATAACCACCTGTATGTCGTGAGTAACCGCAAGCGTAATTCTCATGTTTAAAGCCATGACTCATTTCTTTATGCCATCCTTTCTGTTCATCAATACAGTATCCTTCAACCCATAATAGTTTAACACTCACTGGTCTTTCTATTGAATCTTTTTCATTCTTTTGCTTTCAAACTAATACCTTGTAGTTGGGACCCTACTCTCTGGATTTTGTTGTTGCCAATCTTTTGTAAACTAATGCTACTGAATCTACTCTTCTTTTTTCCCACCTTCCGTAAAGCTACTGTTAACCCTTGCAAAAAGCAAATTGGTATCACATAATTTATGCTTTAGTTATTTGTGTATTAAGCTGGCCATATCCAGTACAGGCTGACATTCAATGCAACTCAACAACTCTAGAACAAGTCTAATCTAAATGATGCGTTCATTGACCAATATTTGGTGGAATATTGGCTAGATATTAATTGAGCAGACTTAGAAGTCCTATCAGCATGGAGGGTATCATGGAAGACTTCGTCTCCCAACAGGTCTTCATAGACTTCTATTGTGGTCAGATCATTGAGCCCAATGATGGGCTGTATTTGGCCTATGGGGCGAAGACTTTTGGAGACTTCATAAAACAAACTGAACTTTCCATGTAAAGGTTCACTCTTTCCTTTTGCGTCTTTTCTCTTGTGATAAAACTCACCTCAACTCCAGTTAGACCATCAATTCCTGCCAAACCGTCTTCTCCTTTTTGACCCTGTAAATATGAATAGAGTATCTTAAACAATGGGTTTTATTGTAATGTGACACACACACACACAGAACCTTTTTCAAGGACTGAAACGTTGGACTCTGATGCTATTTAATAAAAAGACAACGTTTTTTTACAAAGGGTGTGCCGGTTGGAAGATATTTGGTGTATACATGTTAGAACTGAGCACCTCTTAAAGTTATATTGTTATGTGATTGAGTCTGGTGATACAAAGGAATTTTTATGGATTTTTTTATGGATTTATGGAATTGTTATGGATTTTTCTGGACATACTAGAAACTGAACCCTTGTAACCATCAAAAAAACCCCAGAAAGATTGATTTTAATGATGATACTACTTCATAAAACAAGAATAAGGAATGGCCACAACAGACTGGATGCCATGGGAAATAAAATAACCCCTATTTTGCTATGGGGCGTAAGGCCACTGGTGTTGAACGGTGCTGGAATATAAGAAGTTCATTTAAGTTTGAACTTCTCCTAAACCATTCTACTCATTATTATAAAAGTTAACTATAGCAATTAACCAGCAGTTTAATTTGACTAAAATGACTCATTGTTGGTTTTCCAGATATGGCTATTTCAAACTGAATTATCTTGGTGCTAAGAATGTTTTCTGCCTATTTTGTTTCCTATTCTCCTATTTATTGTTCATGTTTTTATGGTTCCGTGGCCTTGCCGGCTTTGCCTATTTTATCATTTCATCTTCCATGATTTGGCATAATCTTGTCATGGCTCCACTGTACAGATTGACTAGTCATTTTACTTTGTTGTTGCTTTTGTTTTAGGATTATAGATAAGGAGGAGTTCATTGTTCCAGGGGGAGTGTTATATGAGAGGAAATAACTAATTCATTGGTTCCCAACCAGTGAGCAACATGTTACTCACCAACCCCTTGGATGTTGCTCTCAGTGGCTTCAAAGCTGCTGCTTATTTTTGAATTCCAGGCTTGGAGGTAAGTTTTGCTTTTTGTTGTACTGCCAAACAGAGTCTCCTGTAGGCTGCCAGTCCACACAGGGGCTACCAAATATCAAGTCACAGTCCTTTTTGAACCCCAGGAACTATTTCCATGCCCAGTGCCGGATTTACATAGCAGGCTCCCTAGGCCCGCTGTCCTTTGTCACCCCATCCCCTTTTATTCAATAAAATGTTTATCATCTGGACCAGAGCAATGGGGATTGGCGTACAGGAGATTTTAAAAATGATCTTATCTCCTACTCCAGCGTTTCTGAACCAATGTGGGTGCAGTTGGGCAGCATGCCGCCCCCTAAAATCCTGCCACCCTGGGCCTGGGCCTTGGTGGCCTCTCCACAAATGTGGGCCTGTTCATGCCTGTGTTGCTTCTCAACTCTTTTTACATTTAAATGTGTATCACAGATGAAAAAAAAGTTGGGGACCCCCCCGATCTAATTAAATAACTTTACCTTGTCCCACAAATCCCCTGAGGTACCAAGAAGGTACGGGCACATGTAAAATGAAATCTATTTTCACCCTCATTACATTGCACTTTTTAATTAAAAGTGTATATTACTGAGAAAAAAAAATCATTAAAAAGTTTCTTTTTATTGTTTGTTATTAACACAGAGGTATAATGTTATAATGACCTTTGAAGATAGGGATTTTACATTATAAGGCATCTCCCCTAAGGAAAGCCTCCATACTAGAGAGTAAGGCATATACACATATAATAACCCTGCTCTACTGTAATATCCTGTTAGCAGCATCAAGTTTCAGATTTGTTTTTTAAATATTTCAACCAATAATTGTTTCTGTTTTTACTTACCCTCTGCCCTTCAAGACCTGGGAGTCCGGTGCTTCCTTTTGGGCCCTCTGGTCCCTTTGGGAAAGAAGTATCGAGCCATAAGCATGTGAAAGGGTTAACACATTGTATATAACGCTGTGTGCGTTTACATTTGCTTGCCGTTTGCTTCTGGTATTGACAAATAACATGCAATATCATATACGGTTATACATTACGTTACTCCCAGCCATTCCATCTCTGTATATTTGTATTGATATTTATAAACAAGACCTGCTAACATGGCGCCCATGTGAATTGATTTCACCCAATTTAAGTGAGAAGATGTGTTGAACAAAAGTGATAAGTTTTTGAGTATAAAGAGCAACTTTTGTACGACCGTAAGATTTACTGGTCAGGGAAATTTTTTGTATTTTAAAATGTAAATTAAAAAATTAAACATATAATACTGTATATGGTATAAAGCTATTATACCTCTATAGGACATTATGTGGTTTAGCACATAGGTCTTAAAAGGGGGTAATGTAATTAGTGGTTTTAGGTTTGCTACTTGTCTAGGAATCCATAGCAACCAATCAGCAGTTAGCATTTCTTGAATACAATATCTAGTAGAGTTAAGTCTATAGCAACTGGACTTTCTGAGTTTTCTTGAAAACGTTTTACCCTCATCCAAGTGGCTTCTTCAGATCAACCCAGTGAATAAAATCTCTAGTAGAGTTAAGCCTGAAGCAACTGGACTTTCATCCTTATCTGAGCAGCTTCTTCAGTTCAACCCAGTGAAGACAATCTCTAGTAGAGATAAGTCTAAAGCAACTTAACTTTCACCCTCATCCGAGCAGCTTCTTCAGTTCAACCCAGTGAATACAATATCTAGAAGAGTTAAGCCTAAGCAACTGAACTTTCTGAGTTTTCTTGAAAACATTTCACCCTCAACCAAGCAGCTTCTTCAGTTCAACCCAATGAATACAATATCTAGTATAGTTAAGCCTAAAACAACTAGACTTTCACCCTCATCTGAGCAGCTTCTTCAGTTCAACCCAGTGAACACAATATCTAGCAGAATTAAGCTTAAGCAACTGAACTTTCAACCCAGCGAATACAATATCTATTAGAGTTAAGCCTAAAGAAACTAGACTTTCTGAGTTTTCTTGAAAACATTTTACCCTCATCCAAGTGGCTTCTTCAGATCAACCCAGTGAATAAAATCTCTAGTAGAGTTAAGCCTGAAGCAACTGGACTTTCATCCCTATCCAAGCAGCTTCTTCAAATCAACCCAGTAAAGACAATCTCTTGAAGAGATAAGCCTAAAGCAACTTATCTTTCACCCTCTTCCGAGCAGCTTCTTCAGTTCAACCCAGTGAATACAATATCTAGTAGAGTTAAGCCTAAAACAACTAGACTTTCACCCTCATCTGAGCAGCTTCTTCAGTTCAACCCAGTGAACACAATATCTAGCAGAATTAAGTTTAAGCAACTGAACTTTCAACCCAGTGAATACAATATCGAGTAGAGTTAAGCCGAAAGAAACTGGATTTTTTTTTAAAACATTTCATCCTCATCCAAGTGGCTTCTTAAGTTCAACCCAGTGAATACAATATCTAATAAAGTTAAGTCTATACCAACTGGACTTTCTGAGTTTCCTTGAAAACCATTCACCACTCATCCGAGCGGCTTCTTCAGTTCAACCCAGTGAAAAGTATATCTAGTAGTGTTTAAAGTACAGTAGATAAAGTTGCTTTAGACTTAACTCTAGTAGATACTGTGTATCATGGCCTGGACGAATGAGAATCTCCATAGGGATACCCGGTGAATAACATTGTTAACCTTAGGCACTGGGCCAAGGCTCCCCTCTCCTGAAAAGTGCACTGACCCAGGGTATTACTCCAGCACCAGGCTGCCCTCATTTGACAATCCTCTAGTGTTTGGACAGGGCATGTGCGGAATCTTTAATAAAGTTTGATAAAGATACTTTACTGTGCATGTGAGCTACTCGGGACAGTACAACGAATCTCTGGGGCATTGACTTAGTCAATGCACCCAGGTTGGTGGACATTTCAGTGGACAGGAGTGTTGGTCTGGGATCTAAGGTTAGTGATTATATTAATTTGGGGGTGCCTAACACATTAGCAACCCCAAATGTACCCTAATGGTTAAATGACCTCTGATTTTGACATTATACAATAACTCATAGAAACCAATATGTTTGCAGTTTAAACAGCATATTAGTCATTGCTACGTGCTGATTGGTTAGTTACTGGAACTAGAAAAACATACACTGAGGGTATTTTAACCTGTGCTCAGCAACCGACTTTGCTTAATTACATTTTATTGTAATACTTACTGAAGTTCCAGGTGGCCCCATAAGACCTTGTGGACCACGGGGCCCAGGAATTCCCTGAGAAAAAAATAAATCATTAATCCTGTTTTTAAATGTGGAATATGTAATAGCCGTCTTTGTTTAGACGACTCATTAAAATGACAAGTGCCAGTAATTAACTATTTTAAGTGAATGCAAAAGATGGAGTAGTTAATGGTACTTTTCCCTGTGAAATGTAGAGCACTACATGGGGATTGTAGAGTCAGATTGGGCTGGTGGAACACCTGAAAAAACCTGGTGGGCCCCACCGGCCCAGACCCAGTTTCTACTGCTTGACCTCCCCGCTGCAATCATGGGTACATGAAGAAATAAGAAGTATGCTGATGGTGAGGGGGTGGTAGCTGGTGTGGGAAGCGAGGGGGTGATGGCCCCTAATGCTACAGCTCTGGTCAGCCCAGACCCCCGGGAGTCTGAAGCTGGGGATCATTATCTTTATAAATGCAATGGAATGAATATATGGCAGCTTACTTGTTCTCCCTTTAGGCCTTCAATCTGCACCTAATAGAAACAGAAAAAAAAAGAAAATTACAGATATCATACTCTATTTCTTGCAGAATATTCAGGGTTACATTGAGAAAAATGCAAAGAACATTTGCCATATATGCATATACATAGATTCTACTGAGTTTGGGTTCTGACCCCTGTTTCTCACTGGCATCAGGCAACCTGTGACCAGTTAAGGAGGCAACTATGGTACTGTGGCACAGGTCACACTCCTTCCAGCTTGTAACTCCTTCAAGGAAGACAGACATCTTACACTGAACATGGCCAAGGTCATGTTCTTGCTAATTCTGGGGTGCAAGACAGCCAGGTCTAGACTACACCGGATTTCCATAGAACAGGGGATGGTCATGTTCAATCAGTATCATATGTTTGGCTTTCTTGCTACTCTTGAAGACAAGCACATTGATCTGTTATAATAGCTTCTTCTTCCTGGGCTGTTCAGTTTTTGTTTTTGGACCCACTTCTCATTTGTACCAAGGTAAGCACTCTCTGTCTAATCCATGGTTTTGATTATTTTCTATTTACTACTTTCCATCACCAGTGGTTGGATTTCTAGCCTTCTTAATCATTCTTCCTGCCCTAAACATACCCTGTTCTGGTTACATTGCTCTCTCCAACCCTGACCAACCGATATTTTTAACTTCAAGAACTATGATTCCAATACCACTGGTTCGAAAGGTCTGACCCTAGATGATGCTTCTAAAATTATACTCAAGCCTTATTACAGCAGAGATGTGGAGCCCTCAACCCAAAGCCAAAGGTGGCTTCTAAAGGAAAAGTCACCTTTGGCTTTGGGCTGAGGGCTCCACACACACACATTTGAGGCACACATGAAGAGGTAAGGTTGGTTATTCAATGCCTACACCTACTAGGTGCCCTAAAGGGCCCCTCTACTTACACGATTGGTCACTATGCTTGAGATCCTAAAAAACTGTAACAAATATGTCTCTCCACCAAAATGGAGACATTGGAAGAGACATGGCTTTTACATCATCATTATTATAGGGTGAATTTTCTGCATGTGAATTAATTCTCCCTACAATTGACATAAATAAATTGTCCAATTGTCCAATTGTCTTCCTTTATGCCAACCATTGCCCTAAAATTAAAGCACCAAAACTCCTTACAGCATTGCCTGGCAGTCCTGGAGGTCCAGCTTCTCCTTTTTCACCCTGCAAATAAAATGATAATTAGATTTTTAATGAAACCCTCTCAATTTACTGTGGCAAATATTCAAACAGAGTTTGTGCCTTCTCCTAATACTTGAGCGATAGGGCAATTTATCTGGCAAAAGCCTGTTGGCCCAGAACAATGTATCATCTGTGAGCTAATAGGATTCCTTCTTGGGTGCCTGTATACTTAGGGTGTAATATAATTACATGAAAGCAATTATCTTAATAGTATTCTGTAAAATTGCTCTGCACCGACCATCTGCTGGCTAAGCGGAAAACTCAGGTCGAAAAACTGTGACTGTTAAAACAGCAATTTCTATGAAAACAGACATAATAAGGAGCCATGCACTAAAAGCTGACACAGTAATACTGAGTCATTGTTATTTGCAGACATCTCAGGAATCTAAGTGCATGAAAAGTGCTTGATAAGTAAAAGAGGTTGCTGGTAAGTTGATTACTTAGTGTTCTCTGCTTAGGTAATTCTTTCTTCTTTCGTTCCATGAAATACTAGGATATACCAAATCTTGGAAAGTAACATTTCATTCTCTATGCACCAGCCTCCACGGTTTCTGCAGAAGACTATTATGGCAGCATCAAGATAATGCTTACCGTATGCTTAACAGATCTTGCCAAACTAATTTAATTTCCTTTTATGAAGAGGTGAGCAGGAACCTTGACTCTAGGATGGCAGTGAATGTGATCCACTTAGACTTATGTAAAGAATTTGATACAGTGCCACACAGCTACTGGTTAATTAAAGAATATTGGCCTAAAACATAGTATTAGTACCTGTATAGAGAACTGTCTGGTAAACTGAACATTTTCTAATTGGACCATTGTTGTTAGTGGAGTACCGCAGGGCTCTGTACTAGGTCCCTTGCTTTTCAACTTGTTTATTAATGACCTGGAGGTGGCCATTGAAAGTACTGTTTCTATTTTTGCTGATGATACTAAATTGTGCAGAACTATAAGCTCCATAAATGCAGGTTATGCACTATATCAAAAATAATATAAATGCAAGTTATACACTAAATGGCAGTGTGTTGGGAGTTTCCTTAACTGAGAAGGATCCGAGGATTTTGGTACATAACAAGTTGTCTAATTCTGGGCAGTGTCATTCTGTGGCTACTAAACCTAAGCTTAAGTAAAAAAGTTCTGTCTATAAAAAAGGGCATTAACTCAAGGGATGAAAACATAATTTGCCTTTTTATAGGTCCCTGGTGAGGCCTCATCTGGAGTATGGGGACAGTTTTAAGGCTTCAGTTAAGAAGGACATTAATGAGCTATGAGAGTGCAACTAAACTAGTGAAAGGGTTGGAAGATATAAACTATTGGCGGTTATAGACAGATAGTGGAGGAACTTTAGTCCCATTAAAATGATCACTGCCCCAGAGGCCATCCCTTCAGACTAGAGGAAAAGAACTTTCTAAATAGAGTAGGTGGTTCTTCACAGTGAGGACAGTGAGGTTATGGAATGTCCTGCCAGATGATTTTGTGATGTTAATTTTATTAATGCCTTTAAGAGGGGCTTGGATGATTTCTTGGATAAGAATAAAGGCTATTGTGATACTGATATGTAATGTAAGTATAGATATGTGTATATATAGTTTATATATGTGACTGTGTAAATAGGTCAGGATGAGTGTTGTATAGGCACTGGGTTTCATTTGAACTTGATGGACTTTGGTGTTTTTTTTCAACCCAACTCAACTATGTAACTATAATCCTTCATATCTTTGTTGTCTTCCCTAACAGTTGCCGCATCCATGTTACTTACCCTTTCTCCTTTATGTCCATGTGCACCTGGTAACCCAGTGCTGCCCTTAGGACCCTGTAATGAAAGGTATTAATCACTGCTTGTTTGCTGAAAATAACTCAAAGACATAGGAATGAGTCACGGCCCATCATCACTTGCTCTCTTCTTACAAACTGTAATTGTACATTGCTATTTAAAGAGGAGATATCCCTCGGAGAACAGTGATACTTAATTGGTTTAATAGAAGGGCTTCAGTCTTGTCAATCTACCCATCCTCTGCCACTGCCCTGCAGATGAACCTGCGTGGGGGTCATTTATTTCAGCGTGCTGAGCAGCGATGTGGAAGATAATGTATAAGAAATAAAAGGATTTGCTGCCCACTTGGTTGCACCATGACATTGTGAGTCAGAGGATGGATCCAGATAGTGAGAAGTTGAGAAGGAAACAGTATGAAATATTATAATTCTGAAACTCTAAACAGAAAAATGGCAACCTTTCATTCATATTTAGGGCCCTTTCCTTCCCACTAACTCCGGTGGGGAGGCGGGACCGTGATGTAGTGGGAGACAGGGCCGGGACATAACAGGGCAGGACGCAGCAGGGGCGGGACTTGATGCTGGGGGCGGGGCTATGATGTGGCGATAGGTTTACCACTAGTGATGCCAGATTTTGCGGTGAATTGCTGTGTTTCGTTGCCGGCGACTTCAATGTGTTTCAATAATTTTTCGCCAGGGAAATTCACAAATTTTGTGGCGAAACAAAACGGGACAAATTCACCCATCACTAGTTGCCATCTGTCCAGATTTCACCCAGACAGCCCGGTTTTTGGAAGGGAAAACAAATTAGGAAATCCGGACCAGACATTGAAGGGAATGGTTTGTCAATCAGCCAATCGCTGATTGCTACGTCATCAGCCCCGCCCCTGACATCACCAGCCTCCCGACATCACCTGCCCTGCCCCCCAGCATAACTGGCTACCCCCCTATGTCATCGGCCTGCCCCCTGTCCGTTTTCACCCAAAAAAAAGGGGACAACCCTACATGGCAATTGGCTGATCGCCTTGTCAATCTCAGGGAATCCTGCTCTGTTTTTCTAACTTGGAAAAATAGGCAGGTAGTTTTGACCCAGATAGCCCTTCAAAAAACCGGGCTCTCTGGGTCAAAACCAGACAGGTGACATATGAATCATATTATTGTCCATAACCAACTGCATGGATGTTGACTTGCAGTCATCCACCTACTGTGAAAATGCCTTGATATCTTAGCCCTACCCATATAGTATATAGAATAGAGATGTTGGTGCAGTACTTACCTCTCTCCCTTCTGGGCCCATCTTTCCAGGAAACCCATCTATTCCATGTTCACCCTGGGAGAATAGAAACAAGGAGCATTTGTACATTAAATTTCCTTCCCATGAAGTTGATTCAGACTGATAAATATGGTTCAATGATACACTTTCATTGACTCGTTAGAAAGATTTGCCGTTCCCTCAACAACGATTATTTGTACGTAAATCATTCTCCCTGCAGCAGATCAATGTGTTTAATGTCAACTTCTGCAGAGACAGGCTGAATGGTGACGTCACAATGGAACCACTTGGGGAATCCTGTATTCTGGGGTTTAAATTATACATTTTACTCTGAATACTGCCCTACAATCCCACCCAGGAGGTATTTATGCCTGAGCCCAAGCCTTTAAATGGGTGCTTCACCTTTAATTTAACATTTTATTATGTTATAGAATGACTAATTCTAAGCAACTTTCCAAATGGTCTTCATTTATTTTTTTTTATAGTGTCCAGCTTTAGAATGGGGGTCACTGACCCCATCTAAAAAATCAAATGCTCTGTAAGGCTACAAATTTTTATTATTGATCTTTCAATTCAGGCCTCTCCTATTCATATTCCAGTCTCTTATTCATAGCAGTCCATGATTGCTAGGGGAATTTGGACCCTAGCAACCAGATGGCTGAATCTGCAAACTGGAGAGCTGCTGAATAAAAAGCTAAATAACTCAAAAACTACAAGTAATAAAAAATGAAGGCCAACTGCAAATTGTCTCAGAATATCTCTCTCTACATCATACTAACAGTTAATTCAAAGGTGAACAACCCCTTTAAATACAAGTTCTCTGCGTCTGTTGTGGGAATTCTGGAACAAATGCCACCTCTAGGGTGTTGGTTGCTCCAGGGTTTCCCTGTGTCAGTTAGGGATAAACCAAACCCACTATTTTGGGAATCAGCTGGATCCATCAGTTTATGAAGGATTCAGTCAAATCCCCAAGCAGATCCGAACCCTAATTTACATACAAAACCACTTATTTGTATATGTGTCACCCACTGTAGCCTACAGCACTTAATATCCCCCAATTTGTGTCTATAAATTACCCTCCCATTTAGACTGTAAGCTCTATGGGGCAGGGACCTCCATCCTTTTGTCTCTTTGACACTAAGCACATAATCTGTATTGTAGCAATACATTATATTTATGTGTATTGTATTTTTATACTTATTTGTATTTACTATTGCAGTGACCCCCTGTGCGTTCTACTAATTTATTGTCCTGCTGTACAGTGTCTTTTCCTCAAGGAGCGCTACAAAAATAAAAATATATTTACATCTATAAATACTTTTCCTTGTTCATCTGATGAAATGTCACAGGATTTTAAGGAATTGGTTTGGCTACGCACTATTTGGCAGAATCATGCTAAAAAGAGTCCTGGCTGAATTCCTAACCAAATCCTGAATTCAGTATATCCCTAATGTTAATATGCATACTGCATTAGAGTTCTGCACGGGTCCCTTCAGGCAAACCTGTACCTGATCCAGACCCAATGAACCGCAAGCCAACTTGTGCCCTCAACCCAGTATGCTCAGCCACCCTGACCCGCTACCCAACCTGACCTGCTGATAGCTTACTTACCCCCCCGACCTGCGCCCGCAAAACCAGAAGTGATGTCACTGGTAACCGTAAGTGAAGTCATTGGTAACAGGAAGTGGCATCACTGGTAACAGGAAGTGACATCACTGGTAACAGTAAGTGACCACGTCAGAGTATATTCTGCTAGTGCAAGAATATTTGCCAACAACTCAGGGGAGGGCAGGAGGGTTTAATCCTGCAACATAGCCGGGTACCCAAACAGGTTACCTATGGACTACCTGCACAATCTGACAATCACAAATTTCTGCCCAAAGCCCGACCACCTTGCAAGTCTTCCGCAGTTACTCGACCCATTGCAGGACTGCGTGAAATTAGCAAGAGGGCTGGTCATAAACCCCAGTACAGAGCTCAAGTATGTGGTTTTAGATGCAGGCAGGGGGTAACTGTGACCCTGAGGTTGCAGGGAGGGCAAGAGGTATAGGGGACCCCTTATTTTTGTGCATTTTCAATATAACCTCTGGATATTTTGGGGGCCCTAAAATGAATTTGCTATAGGGTCCAATAACATTGAGTTGTGCCACTGGATACATGCATCTTGAACTAATTCTATCATGGGGGATAGCAATGGAAATGGTGTAGGGACTGGTCTGGTTGCAAGTAAGGCACGAAATTTAGGGGGAACATTGTGCCTCCCAAAAAAAGCTTTAATAATTTCACTGCCCAACTAGTGGGCTAAATCAAATTGGGACTTGACTTTAAAGGATCTCCACCACAGCCCAACGTGGTCTTTGTAAACTGTTCTTTCCAGTCTTTATAATCTCCCCAATCAAC
Source organism: Xenopus laevis (assembly GCF_017654675.1). Lineage (NCBI taxonomy): Eukaryota > Metazoa > Chordata > Amphibia > Anura > Pipidae > Xenopus > Xenopus laevis. Next base: position 157,192,388 of record NC_054381.1, read on the forward strand.
ATTTATATATTGTTCATGGTCCTGTTCATGACTTACCATCCAGCGTTGTTCCTTGTATCACCAGAGCTTTAAACCCAATGAAACCCTTTTGGCCAGGAACCTGCATATGTTTGTCATCCTTTCACTTTTCTTAATCACCCAATGCAAAAAGGAGTGAGGCAATTATAACGGGTCAATGATGTTCGGGCGATTATGAGGGGTCAATGATGTTGGGGAAATTATGAGGGGTCAATGATGTTGGGGAAATTACGATGGAGCAATGATGTTGGGGAAATTATGAGGGGGCAATGATGTTGGGGAAATTATGATGGAGCAATGATGTTGGGGAAATTATGATGGAGCAATGATGTTGGGGAAATTATGAGGGGGCAATGATGTTGGGGAAATTATGATGGAGCAATGATGTTGGGGAAATTATGATGGAGCAATGATGTTGGGGAAATTATGAGGGGGCAATGATGTTGGGGAAATTATGATGGAGCAATGATGTTGGGGAAATTATGAGGGGGCAATGATGCTGGGGAAATTATGAGGGGGCAATGATGTTGGGGAAATTATGAGGGGGCAATGATGTTGGGGAAATTATGAGGGGGCAATGATGTTGGGGAAATTATGATGGAGCAATGATGTTGGGTTAATTATGATGGAGCAATGATGTTGGGGAAATTATGAGGGGGCAATGATGTTGGGGAAATTATGAGGGGGCAATGATGCTGTGGAAATTAAGAGGGGCAATGATGTTGGGGAAATTATGATGGAGCAATGATGTTGGGGAAATTATGTGGGGGCAATGATGTTGGGGAAATTATGATGGAGCAATGATGTTGGGGAAATTATGATGGAGCAATGATGTTGGGGAAATTATGAGGGGGCAATGATGCTGGGGAAATTATGAGGGTGCAATGATGTTGGGGAAATTATGAGGGGGCAATGATGTTGGGGAAATTATGAGGGTGCAATGATGTTGGGGAAATTATGAGGGGGCAATGATGTTGGGGAAATTATGAGGGGGCAATGATGTTGGGGAAATTATGATGGAGCAATGATGTTGGGGAAATTATGATGGAGCAATGATGTTGGGGAAATTATGAGGGGGCAATGATGTTGGGGAAATTATGAGGGGGCAATGATGCTGTGGAAATTAAGAGGGGCAATGATGTTGGGGAAATTATGATGGAGCAATGATGTTGGGGAAATTATGTGGGGGCAATGATGTTGGGGAAATTATGATGGAGCAATGATGTTGGGGAAATTATGATGGAGCAATGATGTTGGGGAAATTATGAGGGGGCAATGATGCTGGGGAAATTATGAGGGTGCAATGATGTTGGGGAAATTATGAGGGGGCAATGATGTTGGGGCGATTATAAGGGGCTTTTTGTTCATGGATCCCCACACACACAAATTTCTGCAGTGGGGAAAGTGCCGCTTCTTTATTGATTTATAATACACAAAAGCCATGAATATCCTGTAAATTATATCCTTATAAACGGTTAGTAGTGATGTCATCAGTTATAAACGGTGAGTTCTGATGTCATTTCTGTCACATGACTCACTGAAATTTGTGTATTATAATAAATAAAGTACCCCCAGTTGCAAAATATGAGGATATTAGAAGTTACCTCGGAGTTCCATGACCTGTATAAAAACACTCGGCCTTCGGCCTCGTACTTTTATATGGTCATGAAACTCCTCTGTAACTTATAATATCCTTATATTTTACAAGAGGGGGTACTTTATTCACTATATATCACCAACATGAACGTTTCGGGGGGTACAACCTCCCTTCATCAGGATACAATTACATGTGCAGCAAAAACCTTTAAAGAATGTTATAAGAAATTACAAACCAGAGGCCCAAAAAGTACTGGAGCAAAAGAGAAAGAGAAAGAGAAGTTTAAGAAAGAGACACCACTAATGAAGCATTTTTTTGATATGAAACATAATATATCCCTATAGCTAAGATGGCTGATATCAGAAGTGGTGCAGATGGATAAAGGTAATGACTTAATTAATGGATCTGGCGACTCAAAACGCTGGCCCTAAAGGGCCTCAATGAAAATTTTAGCCTAACATGTTTTTTGTTAATGCTTTTTGTAAAAGTTTTTAGATGAATATGTCTTCTGGCCCCCTGTCATGTTTTCCCGTTCGTTTTCTATACCCCATGGATAAAAATATTAGGGTGTAGAGAATTAACAGTGTTGTTTCCCTTTTTTCCCCCCTTTTTTCTCCCTCTCCCCACAGATGAGAAAAGTCAGGGGATAGAAATAAATATTAACAGCACAGAGCATGTGCAGTGAATCAGCAGAAAAGAAGATGGGGAGCTACAGTTTTTCAGTTGTAATTCAATTGAACAAAAAAACATTTACAGTAGGGGGTACATTATTCCTTATAATACATGAGTGATACTCAGAGTTCCCTGTATAACTCAGCCTGCAGCCTTGTGTCTTTATATGGTCACAGAACAACCCCTCAGTGACTTCTAATATCCTTATCATTTACAGTAGGGGGTACATTATCCCTTATAATACATGAGTGATACTCAGAGTTCCCTGTATAACTCAGCCTGCAGCCTTGTGCCTTTATATGGTCACAGAACAACCCCTCAGTGACTTCTAATATCCTTATCATTTACAGTAGGGGGTACATTATCCCTTATAATACATGAGTGATACTCAGAGTTCCCTGTATAACTCAGCCTGCAGCCTTGTGCCTTTATATGGTCACAGAACAACCCCTTAGTGACTTCTAATATCCTTATCATTTACAGTAGGGGGTACATTATCCCTTATAATACATGAGTGATACTCAGAGTTCCCTGTATAACTCAGCCTGCAGCCTTGTGCCTTTATATGGTCACAGAACAACCCCTCAGTGACTTCTAATATCCTTATCATTTACAGTAGGGGGTACATTATCCCTTATAATACATGAGTGATACTCAGAGTTCCCTGTATAACTCAGCTGGCAGCCTTGTGCCTTTATATGGTCACAGAACAACCCCTCAGTGACTTCTAATATCCTTATCATTTACAGTAGGGGGTACATTATCCCTTATAATACATGAGTGATACTCAAAGTTCCCTGTATAACTCAGCCTGCAGCCTTGTGCCCTTATATGGTCACAGAACAGCCCCTGAGTGACTTCTAATATCCTTATCATTTACAGTAGGGGGTACATTATCCCTTATAATACATGAGTGATACTCAGAGTTTCCTGTATAACTCAGCCTGCAGTCTTGTGTCTTTATATGGTCACAGAACAACCCCTCAGTGACTTCTAATATCCTTATCATTTACAGTAGGGGGTACATTATCCCTTATAATACATGAGTGATACTCAGAGTTCCTGTATAACTCAGCCTGCAGTCCTGTGCCTTTATATGGTCACAGAACAACTCCTCAGTGACTTCTAATATCCTTATCATTTACAGTAGGGGGTACATTATCCCTTATAATACATGAGTGATACTCAGAGTTCCCTGTATAACTCAGCCTGCAGTCTTGTGCCTTTATATGGTCACAGAACCCCTCAGTGACTTCTAATATCCTTATCAATTACAGTAGGGGGTACATTATCCCTTATAATACAAGAGTGATACTCAGAGCTCTCTGTATATCTCAGCCTGCAGCCTTGTGTCTTTATATGGTCACAAAACAACCCCTCAGTGACTTCTAATATCCTTATAATTTACAGTAGGGGGTACATTATCCCTTATAATACATAAGTGATACTCAGAGTTCCCTGTATAACTCAGCCTGCAGCCTTGTGCCTTTATATGGTCACAGAACAACCCCTCAGTGACTTCTAATATCCTTATCAATTACAGTAGGGGGTACATTATCCCTTATAATACAAGAGTGATACTCAGAGCTCTCTGTATATCTCAGCCTGCAGCCTTGTGCCTTTATATGGTCACAGAACAACCCCTCAGTGACTTCTAATATCCTTATCATTTACAGTAGGGGGTACATTATCCCTTATAATACGTGAGTGATACTCAGAGTTCCCTGTATAACTCAGCCTGCAGCCTTGTGTCTTTATATAGTCACAGAACAACCCCTCAGTGACTTCTAATATCCTTATCATTTACAGTAGGGGTACATTATCCCTTATAATACATGAGTGATACTCAGATTTGAATGTACTCTAATAACATGGGTGGCCAGTCAGATGGTGACAGATAAGATATAATCGGCATGTGTTGGCGACTCTTAAGGTTGGATTGGACAGTAGAAGAGCTGACAGTCTGGCAGAGGCAGAACAATGAGGAAATTCTATTGTAGGAGAGGAGCCTGCGGCACTTTCAGGAACATAAGGGAAGGTTTAAATTAACACATTGGCAAATTGTTTTGAAGCAAAATTGGTTCCCTACAGAAATAATCAGAAAGACATTGTTTCCTGACAAGCGGCTTGTAGTGTTTCAGGGGGGGAAAGTCAGACAAGAAAGAAACAAAATTGGTTTTAAATATCTTTATCTCTGACAGATCTTTTTATTCCTCGGAAAAGAGGCGGAAGATTTTCTCTTATCTGGAAACAATATTCCTTGGCCGCAAGAAAATGAGATTCTTCTGAAGTTGCGCCAAATAGGCGCCTGCCCACACCCACTCCTCTACCCTGGTTTATTTATTCTTCTATGGGAACCGGAAACTACCACAGATTCTAAATCTCTCAGCATAATATGCCAGAATTATGTTTGCTCATAGTCTGTACAGAGAGATCCCATAAAACTATGGCAGTATAGGTATTCCCTGTACTAAGCACAATTCAGCAGGAACAGTCCTAAGTTTGCTCATAGTCTGTACAGAGAGATCCCATAAAAATATGGCAGCATAGGTATTCCCCTGTACTAAGCACAATTCAGCAGGAACAGCCCCCTAAGTTTGCTCATAGTCTGTACAGAGAGATCCCATAAAACTATGGCAGCATAGGTATTCCCTGTACTAAGCACAATTATCATCAGTATTCTATATAAGAAATACAATTGGCTTTAATAAATAAGGCACAATACTGCGAAATATGTTGGTGCTATATAAATACATATTAATAATAATAGTTGCCCTTTAACATGTCAACTGTTTAAGTTTAGAAACCATTTCTAGTCAATTTCAGTTTCTAACAAGGGTTTCTGTAATGTTTTATATTAAGGTATTGCCTGTTAATTATTGGGCGAATATGGGACAGAAGTACAATTTATAGATTTATATAGTATTATAAAGACATTTTATAGATACAGCTCAGGAGTACCTTTATTTATCAGCAGGGGGCAGCAGTGATGTACAGATGTTATTTTTACTTGTATCACAAATACCGCCTTTTCAGATAACAGATCCCATACCTGTATCATCTCAGTACAACAGGCAGACTGTGTCTAACTGTCTGATACATTAGTTGCACTTACTTCTCTTCTAGTTTAACTCAATCGAATACTGAGCAAGTCTAACGATCTGAAACATTAAAGAGGTGGTTCACTTGAAGGTAACTTTTAGTATGTTAAAGAATGGCTAAATCCAAGCAACTTTTCAATTAGTCCTTATTTTTTATTCTTTATAGTTTTTCAAATTAATTGCTTTCTTCTTCCTTCTTCAAATGGGGGTCACTGACCCCAAAATGTATTGTTATTGTTACTTTTTATTAATCATCTTTCTATTCAGGCCTCTCCTATTTATATTCGTCTCTCTTATTCAAACCAATGCATGATTGCTAGGGTAACCATAGCAACCAGACTGTTAAAACTACAACCTGGAGAGCTGCTGAATAAAAAGCTAAATAACTCCAAAACCACAAATAATAAACAATGAAAACCAATTGAAAATTGTCTCAGGATATCCCTCTCTACATCATACTAAAAGTTCATTTAAAGGTGCAGAACCTCTTTAAACTACTTACAGTTGCAATATTCCCACTAAAACGTGTGCACTTCTTACTGTTCTTCATGTTGCCCTTGGTTATATCCGAAGTGAAACAAACAAGGACAAGTAGAAACCAATAAAAAAAATACAATAACTTATCGTCTAGTAAGAGTCATTATATTGCTTCGCTGAAAACACAACCAACTGCAACAACAATTGAATTGTTGAAAGACTGAATTATTCTAAAGGAACATGTCCATGAGGGATTCTCTGCTTGGGAGGGACAATTGCCTAGTAATGAATGTCCTGTGTGAGTTCCCCCTCCCATAAGTAAAATTCAGATTGTGACATAATGAAAGTCAGACAATTGCTGAAAGAATAAAAGAAGAAAGACTTGTGTTTCTTACCTTCTCCCCTCTGGAGCCCTTCTCTCCTCTTTCCCCTTGCAATCCCTAAATAAGAAATTAGAGTAAATTAAAGCAGACTCAGACTTCAGGGTCCTTTTTAGCAGTGACTTGGTTGAACCATTTTTTCGGCAAGGTAAGATTTTCTAGCCCCTAGCCCTAAAACATCCAGCACCCCTTCAGTCATCAGTGGGTAACTTCAATTGTCTTTAAAAAGTAGCAGAAGCTCTGCATGTTTATCCCAATCTTGACCTACAGTCTCCATCTTTTCCTACTGTCGCTATCTTTCCTTACTGTCTCCATCTTGCACTAGTCTCTCCATCGTATACTACTCTCTCCATATTGTACTACTCTCTCCATCTTGCCCTACAGTCTCTATCTTTCCCTACTCTTTCCATCTCCTACTACTCTCTCCATTTTGTACTACTGTCTCCATCATGCCCTACAGTCTTCATATAACCCTATAGTCTCCATCTTTTCCTACTGACTGCATCTTGTCCTACTGTCTCCAACGTGTCCTACTTTCTCCATCTTGTTGTACAGTCTCCCTCTTGTCATATTGTCTCCATCTTGTACTACAGTCAATCTTACCTAATGCATTCATTCTGCCCTACTCTCTACATCTTGTCCTACTGTTTTCATCTTGTTCTATTGTCTCCATCATGTACTATTGTCTCCATCTAGTCCTACTGTCTCTCTTTCCTACTGTCTTCATCCTGCCATACTGTTTCCATCTTTTACTACTGTTGCTATCTTGTTACACACTATTGACATTTTACTCTATCGTAGTCTTCTCCTTTTCCTTCGGCATTTTGAAATATTGTCTTCATTTTGCTCCATTTCTGCTGTATCCTACTATAGCCATCTTGTCTCTATCTTGCCCTAATGTCACCATCTTGCTCTACTCTAGTCATCTTGCCCTACTGTCACCATCATTTTGCTTTATTGTTTTCATCTTGCCCAATTATTTCTGTCTTGTTCTACTGTAGTCAATTTGTCTCCAAAGTACCCTACTGTCATCATCCTGTCCTTCCACCTCCATCTTATCCTGCTATTGCCATCTTGACTTACTCTTGTCACCTTGTCTCCATCTTTCTCTACTGTCATCGTCTTGCTCTGCTAAACCTATTAATTCCCTCTTCTTTCCTACAATTGCCATTCCAGTGACTCATGATCTGCATGAAGTTTAAACAAAATGCACACCAAAGAAAGATTAATATAACTTATTGGACCATATTTAGTGAACATTATCTCAATGCGGTGTTTGTCCCAATTTTTCCCGAAGTGTTCCCACTGTGTTTGCTAAAATATGTTATGCCTAAAATATAGGTGCAAGATTTGTGCTTGTTTTGAAATGTTGCACAAGTTGGACCCAGGACATTATGGGAATCTTAAAGGCAATCTTATATGGCATTCTGTTCTATTACAAAGAAGAGTCAATTGGTGCAGCACCCAAAGGGAACGTACTTTTATGCCTGGTCCATGACAGTTTAATGTACAAGGTATTCTTGCACCTCAGACCCTCAGTTACATAAATAGCCTCAATGGAACTATTTGGCTATTTTGGTACTTTGCCCAAATTTGCACACATATTTTAAAAACTATTCCACCATGCACTGAAACTAACTAATGTTACATTATTGGATTCATATTAGCTTTATAATGTACAAAGCCAAGAAGAACCTGTAATATAAGACATAATGTACCCATTATAAATCTAAGGATAATAACATTCACAGTCATCAAATTCCTACTGCCCTTGTATTTTACAATATGGAAACATTATCCCAAGCATAACTTTCAGCAGAAGTTCATGATTAGAAATCATAATACTAAACAGAAAAAGTGCTGCATTCCACTTATAAAATATAACTTACAGGAGACCCGACTGGGCCAGAAGTTCCAGATGGTCCTCTTGGTCCTTCTAATCCCTTTAGTTGGGGAAAAATAGGCAATGAATGTAGTGAATTAGAAACAAAATTAGATTAGATGCTGTGGAGTCATGTTCCTGCTGTCCAATTCACAATTTATAACCAACAACTTGATTTAATAAACCTTATTAAAAAAAAAACTTGTTTCCCTAATAGCGAATACTTGCCCTTTAAACAAATGTGACATATTGGCTACTGATTTAAATGATAATATTCATAAAAACACCAGTGAATCAGTTGAATTTTTGCATAAAATAGTTGTATGGGTAATTGTTAACTGTGACACTTCCTCTGGGAATAATGATGATACAATGGATACTTGTCCTGGAACCAACCATAGGCTGATGCTAATCTCATATCAAAACCGTCCGGAATATGAATTTCTTAAGAAAACCACTAACAAAAATGGTATTGTTTCTCTGAACTTTCCCAGCACAAATTATCACATTTCCTGTAAGCCAGTTGGGGGGTCCCATGATTCATTAGACAATGCTCTATACATTGAAGTTTCTGTACATTTCCGGAGTATAGAGTCATGAGCTGATCCCTATCAGTCAGTCCTCGGCAGCTTTATTCAATGAACACTGAGGGAATCATCAGTTCTTCTAAAGAACGTCTAGTTCTTCTGAACAACTGAAGTCAGAATAGATTAGTAGGACATTAGGGGTGAGTTGTGGGCCTACATTTTAACAAGGCCATTTCCCCAAGGTGACTTTACACTAATAACCTGCCTTCTTGGGTGATATAATCAAACTTGGGCCAGGTTAGGCCCAGGTTGAGAAGGAATGGGTTAGATGTACAGTAGGTCCATCATAAATACAAAAATCACCCATCATTTCCCTTCAGTTAAGGTTGTATCCACACCTGTTGGGTCATAGATCCAATACATCTGTTGCATCCTCATCAGTAGATGATCAGCTTTGTATTAATTTAAGCAGTACTGTTACCAAATGTGGACCCCAAATGGGCTAGGACTTAGGGAATGGGTGTGGTTTAATACAGACTGGGATGCGATCTTGGCATAGAGGGGGTATAAGAGGTTCTTTAGACCTTGTAACTTGAAGACAAAAGACCAGAGGAACCACTAAGAGTATGATGTGAAGGTCCTAAAAGAACAAAAACGTTTTGAGGTTGTGGTAGAACTGAGTTGGCCCATAACATAAGGGCATAGGTCATAATGATCGATGGTTGTGAAGTGGGTATAGATTGGAAGCTTCTCCTGAATGTCTTCTGATCATAATATAACATGGGCATTGTGTAATCAGGAATGACTGCTGCCTTGTTGTACAAGCTAAGTATGGTGGCTCAGTGGTTGACCTGGCAAAAAGGTTGCCACAGGTTCAAGTCAACAAGGTGTGTGCATTTTCTGTGGGTTTTCCTTTGGAAACTCTTTCCCCATATGCTATGTGCCAAAAACATGCAGGCAGGTTACTTGACATCTAATAAAACTGACCCTAGTAAATGTGAAAGGGAAATTAAATTGTAAACTCCACTGGGGCAGGGACAGCTGTTAATGATATATAATCTCTTTAAATCACTGTGGTATATGTCAGTACAGGTAAGTGGTCCATTATTCGGAAACGCGTTATCTGGAAAGCTCCAAATTACGGAAAGGCCATATCCCATAGACTCCATGTTATCCAAATAATCCAAATGTTTCCTTTTTTCTGTAATAATAAAACAGTAACTTGTACTTGATCCCAACTAAGATGTAATTAACCCTTATTGGAAGCAAAAGCGGCCTATTAGGTTTATTTAATGTTTAAATGATTTTTTAGTAGACTTAGGGTGTGATATTATGGAAATATCAGTTATCTGGAAAACCCCAGGTCCCAAGCATTCTAGATAACAGGTCCAATACTTGTACTATATAAATAAAGTATAATAAATTGACTATATGGTGTCCTTGATAAAAATAGAACATGTATGGATTTAAAAACCCTACTCATACTTAATGTGGGTTTCCATAATTAGCTTCAATCTTCCCCTAAAATCACCTAAACCAGGGGTCTTTCTCTAAATCCGTATCTCATTTCTAAGTTTACAGACTTCCATGTACTTAGTGCAGTAGTTCAGCGTTGGTCAAGCTCAGCACAATATTCCCATCTCGGAGGACATTGTCTCTATTGCACCTCACACGTCTTTGATGCTGAACTTCTGATGTCAGGTTTTTATGTTTTCATATTGATTCCCAAGGTCCTTCCCTATGTTCCTTTTTAGCTGTGAAACCCAGGCTGAAATGAAACTCTCAAATTAATCTGACCTGAAAAGATGCTGCTGCTACGTGTCTGGCCTCGTTAAGTTGCACTTATTCATTAAATGTATTGAACTATTAATTAAAAATGAAGTTTACCTGAAGCCCAGGGGGGCCTGCAATGCCGGTTTCACCCTTCTCACCCCTGTCTCCCTAAAAAACAAAACAACAAACAAACACACATTAAAATGAAATGTCTATGTGCACTAGCCCTGACAAACATCATGAGTCTGTAGGATGAGGTGCAATTCCCAGTATCCTCTAACAAAGCCTAGATACAAGATGATATTATAGAACTATAACAGGGTGACTGTTACCCCAATGTTTCTAGTTATCTGTAACCTTGTTATGAGCTAAGGCAGCCCAGTCTGAAGGCCAATTCGGGGGAGATTTGGGGTGAGTGTTTATTTGTGCCCTGGGTACCCCTGAAACTATAGCAGGGTGACTGTTACCCCAATGTTTCTATATATCTGTAACCTTGTTATGAGCTAAGGGGGCCCAGCCTGAAGGCCAGTCAGGGGGAGATATGGGGTGAGTGTTTATTTGTGCCCTGGGTACCCCTGAAACTATAGCAGGGTGACAACCCAATGTTTCTATATATCTGTAACCTTGTTATGAGCTAAGGGGGCCCAGCCTGAAGGCCAGTCAGGGGGAGATATGGGGTGAGTGTTTATTTGTGCCCTGGGTACCCCTGGAACTATAGCAGGGTGACACCCCAATGTTTCTATATATCTGTAACCTTTTATGAGCTAAGGGGGCCCAGCCTGAAGGCCAGTTAGGGGGAGATTTGGGGTGAGTGCTTATTTGTGCTCTGGGTACCCCTGAAACTATAGCAGGATGACTGTTACCCCAATGTTTCTATATATATCTGTAACCTTGTTATGAGCTAAGGGGGCCCAGTCTGAAGGCCAGTTAGGGGGAGATTTGGGGTGAGTGCTTATTTGTACCCTGGGTACCCCTGGAACTATAAAAGGGTGACTGTTACCCCAATGTTTCTAGTTATCTGTAACCTTGTTATGAGCTAAGGGAGCCCAGCCTGAAGGCCAGTTAGGGGGAGATTTGGGGTGAGTGCTTATTTGTACCCTGGGTACCCCTGGAACTATAGCAGGGTGACTGTTACCCCAATGTTTCTATATATCTGTAACCTTGTTATGAGCTAAGGGGGCCCAGCATGAAGGCCAGTTAGGGGGAGATTTGGGGTGAGTGCTTATTTGTGCTCTGGGTACCCCTGAAACTATAGCAGGATGACTGTTACCCCAATGTTTCTATATATCTGTAACCTTGTTATGAGCTAAGGGGGCCCAGTCTGAAGGTCAGTTAGGGGGAGATTTGGGGTGAGTGTTTATTTGTGCCCTGGGTACCCCTGGAACTATAGCAGGGTGACTGTTACCCCAATGTTTCTATATATCTGTAACCTTGTTATGAGCTAAGGGGGCCCAGTCTGAAGGTCAGTTAGGGGGAGATTTGGGGTAAGTGTTTATTTGTGCCCTGGGTACGCCTGGACCTATAGCAGGGTGTGGTGATATAATTCATCTTTGTGGAAATCATGAGATCATATATATACATCAACAATATTAAGAATACAGTGTATGAATGTGGTATTTGTGGCTGAAATATCAAAAGATCTCTTACTCTCTCTCCTTTGGCCCCTTCTCTTCCAAAAGCCCCAGATAAACCAATAGATCCCTAAAGAAAGTAATACATTATGTTAGTGACTGTACATTACTTAAGCAACATGTTTAAGTAAAGTAAAGAAGATGTTTATTTTGTTACCATGTTGTAACCTTTATGGCAGCTTGGCATTATATGTTGGCCAATCATATATCTGCCCATAGTGTAGTTTAGAATTTTTTTTTAGTTATCATCACGGCCTATTTATGACAGGGTCAAGGTGCAAAGTGCAACATACCAGCCTACAGCTTCATTGTGCTTTCCACTAGACGTCACCCTCGACAATGAAAGGAAGATTTATATCTACAGGGATGCAATTACCAGCCTCATCTAATTAACAGCCTCATTTCTGTCTTGTATTCTATGATTCACTTGGAATTTACATAAGAATGTTAAAGGGACTGGTCCAACCCATAACGCTCAGAATGATTTGTTGGGTTTGAGTCCAGACTTACATTAGTGGGAGTAGAAGATTTATGGTTGCTTGTAACTCACATTCATTACGATGTGTCAAATGGAAAAATGTCTAGTATTCCTAGAGCTGACAGCTTGGTTCTGTACTGAAATATTTCCACTGTAGCAGCACATACCCAGTATATTTCTCTGTGTACTTTATGGAAAAATTTCAAGTGTTTTTATGGTCCTGTATCCAAACCTAGTGCCTGTTTCTGCTACCTGGTCTCTATGATCCTGCAGTGATTCCAATGGTTCTCCAGAAGCCTCATAGCCGAGCAAAGCAGATGGCCCAAAACCCTTCCCAATACCTCGAAATGTGGCCTCCAATTCTTCGAAAGAAATCTCACTAATGCTATAATCCAGAGCTTCCCGCCAGTAAGTGAAGGAGCTGTAGAACTAGTCTGTTAGGAAACCCGGTGATTTAACTGCTGAGTTTATTGGAACACCAATTACAGTTGTCTATTCCATGTGGTACCTTCTCTCCTTTTTCTCCTCTGATTCCAGAAACCCCTTGTTTTCCTGTCTCTCCCTGAAAAATAGAAAAAGAAACAAAAACAGGTCAGAAGGTCCATATTCAACTGGAGGTGTAACTAGAAGAATGATAACAGCAATCATTATAATTACAACAGTAACGGTAAACCATATGCACCATCATTATATTGCAATAAAAGCCTTTTAGATTAATTATGTGCCTTTAGAAAGCACTCCCCCATACATTGATCTGCATTCTCCTCATTACAAGAGACCCATACTCATTGATAGATAAATATCTAATTTCCAGTCTTTGCGTTGGCCAGTCTAGGTTACTGCAGAGGTTCCTGAAGCAGATGCATCTGGTGTAAGGGGTTCAGATGGCTCACCATCCATTCCACCACCAAAAATGTTGTGTCTGTGTGTGCCAGATACGCCAATCAAGCCTAGTCCATCTATAAATCACCCCAACCTCCAACAAGAATGTCTCCCAAATTCAGCACATCGGATTCAGTCTATACAATGTTCAATGAACAGATAATCCATCCAGTTCCATATGGGAACATGGATTGACATATACAACACCTACTCATGTCTAGCTTCACTGTAATAGTTTTAAAATGTCACGTTTATTTGAACAAATTGTTATGGTGTTGGTTTTCTATCTGTAGCCGCATGCAAGTCTGGCATTATCCATTCTAATATTCCAGCAAATGATGATGAATCTGGGCTAATGTTTAGACTGCTCTTCCAGAAGGAATTGCACTGTAAGTGCTACGTGAATCTCTCCCCAGTTAAACCCTCATATCTAGAGTATCTTTATCCTCCGTAACATGAAGCTCTATTCTCAATTCCAAAGAAAGACTTGCAGTTATGTCAGACATTTTTAAAACCTCAATTCAGTGCTGTAACTAGTGCAGAGGTGCTCCCCATTATTCCAGGAATTATTGGATCCCATCTAAGAATATAACCTTTAACCTTTGAGAGACGTTGAGAGCGGCAACTTTAACAACAGTTCAAAATAGTGTCAGGTTGAACCACCATGATATCATATACAGGTATGGGACCTGTTATCCAGGATGCTCAGGACCTGGGTTTTTCCAGAAAATGTATCTTTCCGTAATTTGAATTTTCTGTAAACCCAAAAGTCTGGTCTTGTCTCCTATAAGGATTAACTATATCTTAGTTTGGACCAAGTACAAGCTATTGTCTTATTATTACAGAGAAAATGAAATATTTTCTAATAACTTGGATTATATAACTTGAAGTCTAATAACATAGACGCCATTATAAAATGGAGTCTATGGGAAATGGTCTTTCCTTAATTTGGAGCTTTCTGGATAACTGGTTTCCTATCAGATATCCCATATCTGTACTGTAAGACGTACATTATCCTTTCTATCTTTGTTACTCAACAGCATTTATCCTTTGTGGTTTTATTTACATTTTACCTACCTTAATGGTCCCTCTGATGGAGAGGGGACAGGGCAAATATTCTATAGAAAATAAGGAATTTTAGTCCAATGCTTGAGAAGCGCCAAATCAATATGGCTGCTGTTCCTCCAGCTCAACAATAAATATCCCACTGCAGACATAGGGGCAATAAGTACAGGGCCATGTTGAAGACTATTACTCCCCTATGTATCCCCAAATTAGGGGATGGATATGGGGAATGCAGGGAAATGTCTCTCCCCTCCCATCCATTAAGAATATAGAGCTGCCGAATCATTGTTCAATAGTATTAGGCATTATGCCCAATTTCGCACACTTCCTTAGAGGTTCTAGATGACCCCTTGTGAGTCTGATGGTAGATAGTTTGCTGTCCAGTGCCTCCTTGTTACAGAGGATAAATCCATAAAAACACCTTGACCTTGTACCTTGATAACCAACTGTTTTCACGCTGTGACATTGGACAAGCGCATGGAGACCTGTGTCTGTGCCTCCACCTGGTTCAATAGGGACAAGTTCCATGGCTGCAGGCACATTGCAGCTCGAGAATTTCAAGCATGAATCACATTCTTTTTTCCCCAGCTGTCATTAATTTGCTTAAGGATCACTCCATGTTTCATGGATTTCAGAATGTCAGAACTGAGAAAATAATCTGAGTAGTTTCTCAATGAAATATTAAGGTTGATCATCACCAGTTTTTTATTAGTGCCTGGGTTCTGTATAGATGTATGTATTACACTGATGTTGAAATCAATAAGCACAGGGCCTTTATGATGATGCAGGGTCCAGATATCTTATTTGGAAAGTGTGCTCATTGAATCATGTATAGCTGACTTTTCGTATTCTTTCCATTTTCCACCATCTTTTCCTACCTTAGTGTAATAATCTGCTCTTCTGTTGCCACCTTGCTCTACTGTCCTCATCTTGCTCCTTTGTTACTATTTTTCTTTATCTTGTCCTACTGTCTTTCTCTTCTGCTGTCACCTTCTTGTTCTAAGCTTGTCATCTTGACCTACAGTCACCATCTTGCTCTTTTGTTTCCATCTTCTTCTGCTGTCACCTTCTTGTTCTAATGTTGTCATCTTGACCAACAGGCACCATCTTGCTCTTCTGTTTCCATCTTCTTCCGCTGTCACCTTCTTGTTCTAATGGTGTCATCTTGACCAACAGTCACCATCTTGCTCTTCTGTTTCCATCTTCTTCTGCTGTCACCTTCTTGTTCTAATATTTGTCATCTTGACCTACAGCCACCATCTTGCTCTTCTGTTTCCATATTGTTCTGCTACCACCTTCTTGTTCTCATCTTGTCATCTTGACCTACAGTCACCATCTTGCTCGTCTGTTTCCATCTTTTTCTGCTGTCACCTTCTTGTTCTAATGTTGTCATCTTGACCTACAGTCGCCATCTTGCTCTTCTGTTTCCATCTTCTTCTGCTGTCACCTTCTTGCTCTAATGTTGTCATCTTGACCTACAGTCACCATCTTGCTCTTCTGTTTCCATATTGTTCTGCTGCCACCTTCTTGTTCTCATCTAGTCATCTTGACCTACAGTCACCATCTTGCTCTTCTGTTTCCATCTTTTTCTGCTGTCACCTTCTTGTTCTAATGTTGTCATCTTGACCAACAGTCACCATCTTGCTCTTCTGTTTCCAACTTCTTCTACTGTCACCTTCTTGTTCTAATGTTGTCATCTTGACCTACAGTTGCCATCTTGCTCTTCTGTTTCCATCTTGTTCTGCTGTCACCTTCTTGTTCTAATGTTGTCATCTTGACCTACAGTCACCATCTTACTCTTCTGTTTCCATCTTGTTCTGCTGCCACCTTCTTGTTCTAATGTTGTCATCTTGACCTACAGTCACCATCTTGCTCTTCTGTTTCCATCTTGCTCTGCTGCCACCTTCTTGTTCTAATGTTGTCATCTTGACCAGCAGTCACCATCTTGCTCTTCTGTTTCTATCTTCTTCTTCTGCCACCCTCTTTCCTTAATATTGCTCTAATATACCTGCTGTACCACATTATTTCTACCTACAGCTGTTACTTCTTGTGGCCCCATTATGTGCAGGTCCAGGGACAGTAAACACAGTCTGCGCCTCATAAATAATTCTCTGTAGGAGCACTTTTATATCCAAGCGCAAACCTTAGAAGTTTTTAAATTCATTATATATTCACCTAGGGTCATCACGCAGTACTAATAATCCTCAGTATAGGCACAATTACAGAGGGCTTCATGGGTCATTGTTAAGACATTAAAGCACACAATTACAAAACAGCAAACTGACATCAGATTTTCATTGACTCTATTCATCTAAAAATGCTTGATGTGGATCCAACAATTGTGTGAATTGATCACAGTGGGCAGAAAGTTATTATGTTAAAAGAATAAAAGTAGGGTGATGGGGAAGGTTAAAACGTAATTATAGGGAGAATTCATCCAATCCCCCATTCTATTTGGTATCAAAACAGAGTGGATGCAGAATTAGTAAAATTAGACATAACAAGTAAGAGAAGAATGTTTATATGTTTCCTGTTACAGAGGATAAAATTAGTTAAAACAATTCATCATAAAAAAGACAAAAGGGATCATTTACAATATTATATGTAACGTGTAAAGTGCAATAAAAGCCTGCCATCAACCGTTTTGGCCACCGCAGGCCATTTTGGATGCAAAGACCTGTGCTGTTTGACTATGGTGTCTACACCTTATTCTCCGGTAGATTCAAAAGGGGCGGGAAGGGGGAAGCAAGTAGGTACTCCCGCCCCATACCCATTCCATGTTTCATGAAGGAATCCAACCTATACCTGTACTGTCTGATGAGTCCTGTAGCAAGTGGTTTTCTTCAGTTCAAAAGTGTTAATGGTGGATAGTGTCTAATCAAATGGGAGAGTAGGAGAGTGCAGGTTTAATTATCCTGCAGGTCTGCAGTGATGAGTGAATCTGTCCTGTTCCACTTCACTGAAAATTCTCTAAACTGCAAAAAAAAATTGAAACGCGAAAAATTCGCAAAATGCGTTGAAGTCGATAGGTGTCAAATTTTATTTTTTTTTATCTTTAAGTGTGCAACAATTTGCTCCAAATGCATTAAAGTCAATGGGCATTTTTTCTTGTGCCAACTTTTTTGTCCAAATGCATTAAAGTCAATGGGCGTTGTATCTTTTTTTGTCTCGCCGACAATTTTGTCTTGGCAACTTTTTTGTTGCTGCAAATTTTTCCGCTGTGATATTTTGCCGCTGTTTCACAAAAAAATTTGCAGATGGCAAAATGTGGAATTTCACTGGGAATCCGTGGCTGGTGAAAACATTTGCTCATCACTACGGGTCTGGTTAAACATTTTGCTTCATCACCCACCCTTGAATGATGTCTCTTCTATGGTTATAGTGATCATGTTTTAGTACAGGTGAAGGGCTTCCAGTAAAGCTGGTGGGGGTAGGGTTGAATAGCAGGCCCGAGCAGGAAATAATGTTGGTTAGGTAGGCGCAGGGCTAAACAATTACATTAACACAGGTCTCTAACGTTAGATGCTGCCAATTGTTTGGCTTACTCGATCTCCTTTGTTTCAAAGCTCCAGTTTGTTGGTCAGTTCATTTGTGTTGGTCGATCCAGAAGAGTGAAGTCTCCATACATCTCCCACCCAGACTTTCACAAGGTGTAAATATGTGCGGGATTTTAAATTGAACTCTGCATGGTGCTCACAAGGGTTCCTTGATTCAGATGACCATCTAGCTGAGATAACCTTACTTCTCATTGAGGAGATGGTACAAAGTAGCTGAGCTTTAGGAAAGACACAATCCTTTTAAAGTCAACTCTTTATTGATCTCACGTATACTGATAAGGAAGGGGGAAATTCCTTTATAACCAGAACCAGACATTAACATTTCTCTTTGGATCAGTGACCTTGAACAACAGGAGCTAAAATGCCTTAAGTTCTAATAAATAATAATGAATAATCCATTGCATCCGTTATAGGAAAGAACTGGTCCTGTGAAAGTTGCTCAGTTCTGTGAATAAAGAATTCCCTTGAGAAATCCCAGTCCTGACCTGAATTTTTTATACGTTAATTATAAGACATCTAAGTCACCCACAAAGACAGGTCTTTCTCCATAACACAACCTTTACAACCCCTTTATTAATTTAGTTACCCTTCTGAGTTCTTTTTCAAGTTCATTGATGTTTTTTCTGGGCTAGTGCCTAACATTTTATGTGCGATCTAATATAGCGTTAGAATTATATATAAGAAAAAAATATATTTTCTTCTCTTGCATCAATCTCTTTTTAGAGAATACAATACATCAGCAATCCTATCAGTCTATGTCTGAGGAAAGAAAGAAAGAAAGAAAGAAAGAAAGAAAGAAAGAAAGAAAGAAAGAAAGAAAGAAAGAAAGAAAGAAAGAAAGAAAGAAAGAAAGAAAGAATGGAGGGGGGGAGGGAAGGAAGGAAGGAAGGAAAGAAGGAAGGAAGGTACCTTAAATGCCAATAGTACACATGACCTTTATATTGTTTGTGTTATACATTATAGGGAAGGCTGACATATGGAAATTCATGTTAAAGTTACATCTCTTGAAAATATAGGGTCACTTTTAATAAATGGAAGTTGATAAGCAATTTGTTCCTCCTAGTTGGATTTTTTAGACATGTCTTCAACTTTAGATTCATGTCCCATTAAGTTGGAAGCTCTAAGTGGTGACTGTAAAATATTTCCTTCTACTGATTGCTAAGTAGAATATGTACAGAGGCACAGTGGTATTATCTTCTTCTTATTTCCTATAGATGTCATTTAAATTCACTGTCCTGCAAAGGGTACGATAACCTTACGAGTTGTAGCGGAACTCACTTCCCAAAATAGCACCAGTAGAGATGTCGCGAACTGTTCGCCGGCGAACTTGTTCGCGCGAACATCGGGTGTTCGCGCTCGCCGGAAGTTCGCGAACGTCGCGCGACGTTCGCCATTTTGGGTTCGCCATTGTTGGCGCTTTTTTTGCCCTCTCACCCCAGACCAGCAGGTACATGGCAGCCAATCAGGAAGCTCTCCCCTGGACCACTCCCCTTCCCTATAAAAACCGAAGCCCTGCAGCGTTTTTTCACTCTGCCTGTGTGTGCTGAAGAGATAGTGTAGGGAGAGAGCTGCTGCCTGTTAGTGATTTCAGGGACAGTTGAAAGTTTGCTGGCTAGTAATCGTTTTGATACTGCTCTGTTATTGGAGGGACAGAAGTCTGCAGGGGTTTGAGGGACATTTAAGCTTAGGTAGCTTTGCTGGCTAGTAATCTACCTTCTACTGCAGTGCTCTGTATGTAGCTGCAGTGGGCAGCTGTCCTGCTTCAGATCTCATCTGCTGACTGCTGCAATAACAGTAGTCCTTGTAAGGACTGCTTTTATTTATTTTTTTGTTGTTTTACTACTACTACTACTACTACTACTACTACTACTACTACTACTATAAGAGCCCAGTGCTATTAGTCTAGCAGTGTTGGGGAGTGGGACTGGTGTCCCTGAAATCACTAACAGCTCTCCCCCTACACTATCTCTTCCAAGCACACACAGGCAGATTTTTCAGATACATTTTTGCCCTTGATCCCCCTCTGGCATGCCACTGTCCAGGTCGTTGCACCCTTTAAACAACTTTAAAATCATTTTTCTGGCCAGAAATGTCTTTTCTAGATGTTAAAGTTCGCCTTCCCATTGAAGTCTATGGGGTTCGCGAACCGTTCGCGAACCGCTCGCATTTTTGCGCAAGTTCGCGAATATGTTCGCGAACTTTTTTTCCGACGTTCGCTACATCCCTAAGCACCAGCCACAAACTGATGCAATGTCCTGAATACTTAAGTCACATTCCAGTGATACTGTATATATATATATATATATATATATATATATATATATATATATATATATATATATATATATATATATATATATATATATATATAGTCCAGTAGATGAAAGCACTCACAGCTCCATTGTAAAGATAAAGTTTAAAAGGTTTCTTTATTGAACCCACATCAGATCAACGCGTTTCAACCCCCACAGGGCCGTCATCCTGATGACGGCCCTGTGGGGGTTGAAACGCGTTGATCTGATGTGGGTTCAATAAAGAAACCTTTTAAACTTTATCTTTACAATGGAGCTGTGAGTGCTTTCATCTACTGGACTTTATAAATTTTTGGTTAGCACCCAGCCTTGACGCTAATGAGTGGTGAGTGCAGTGACGGCAAGTATATTTATATATATATATATATATACGTGAAGGGCAGTTAGATGATAGCAAACCAGGGGCTTGTCTTTGATACAAAGGCTTTTCAATTACACAAGTTATCATTCTGTATATATGGTCATGAAAACTTTTTAGCCTAGGTTATTCATTATTGGGAATTTTATCTGAACATGTGTGATTATTAGGGCTGACCATTTCTCGTCGCAGAAGGACATCAAATCACATTCAAGAAGCAAATCTGTGGCCTCTAACTGAAAACACTAAAGTCCCATTAAAATCCACTTTACTTCTTCCTTCTAAGAGGAATATGAATATGCAAAAATGTGTATTTACCTGTTCTCCTTTTTCGCCTTTTGCTGCAAGAATCCTTCCCTGCAAAGTAGACATGAATATTCATCAGTATCCCATAACTCTAGGCAATACTACTATAAGGAACGTCCAACTCTGAACATTCTGGCACTATGTAAATAAATAGTGATGATGATTGTAGAAGAACCAAAAATGTTCAGAGGAGGGAACCAAAGGATTCCTACAGGTTAATAGGCAGCAGTATTTATGGTAGTCATTATAGTTGCCCATGTAACCTTAAGGAAAATTACTCTGAATGGTCGTCTGAGCTCTTTACATATTTGTTTCTGTTAATTTTCATTATATTAGCAGTTGTACACTCCTAATATCATGGATGTATGACAGGAAGCATCTCTCTCGCTTTTATTGCTTCACATTGGGCAATAGAACTGAGCAGATGAGTGTCCGAAGATGCTTCCTGCTTTTACCAGCATATATCCATCATATATCCATATGGCATACTCTGTAAAATGAATATAATCCAGGTGTAGGATCTATTATCCAGAATATTTTAGACCTTGGTTTTTCCAGACAAGGGATCCTTCTATAATGTGGATCGCCATGCCTCAAGGATTTAACACAGCATTTATATATTTAAAAGTTTCCCTTCAGCATTAATTTTAGCAGGCTTCACTTGCAAGTTCAAGGTACTTACGCTCTCCCTCTGTTTGGTTTAATAGGACCCTAAGGAAAACGGCCTTGTTGTAGATCAAAGATTTCTGAAAAACTACTTTCTGGATAATAGATCTCATGCCTGTACTTTGATGAGTAATGAATTTTTTTAGCACTATAAATAATGAAGGAAGCTGCAGATAAGCTAATTTGTCATCAATGAACCCATTAGATGATACTTACAGGCTCCCCTTTCTCTCCTTTCAGTCCTAGGGCTCCTGCCCTGCCTTCTTCTCCCTTTTCCAAAGAAATTATATGATTTATTACATTTCTATGAAACAGTCAATAGTATCATACATCTAAAAGGGGGCATACAAGGTATAAAAGAACATCCTTATTCCCTTAATGCCTCTTGCTCAAGATAGATATGAGAGCTCATTTACGTGCAAAGTGCAATGTATCAACTCAAGCCACCATCAGATTACCCACAATGCATCATGTTTCCCAGAGTTCAAGCTTCATTGGAGGGTGCAACATGGTTCAATCCACGTTTTTCTGCCTATATGTGAAAAAGATGCCTTGTATGTGTAGGATCAGTATACTAAGGGAAGTCTGGTAGAGGCAGCTCCTCAAGGCTAGGGTCAGGGGTTCCTTGTGTCCATGGCCCCTGCACCTTGTACTTGTACTTAATTCACCACAAGATTCAACAAGATGAACCAGTACAATGGCGCTCAGTGCAAGATATATGGACCCGGGGTTGAACAGGGCCGTCCGAGGCCCACTGGGACCCAGCACCTAGCCAAGGAGTCCAACCCAGCCCTTTCTCTTCTGAAATTTGGTGCTACCGTGTTTGGGTGGGGATGAAGCTACATTCAGGTCAAGGGCGTGGGCTGGGTCGCTGGGGCCTATAAAGCTCGGGGCCCACTGGGTTTTTCCCAATGTCCTGGAGACCCCGTTCTTGGATCTTCGTTTATACAAGCCTGCACACTTTTGTGGCCATTTTATTGGTTTGGTTTTAGCAAAACTGCAAACAAACAGAACCCCAAAATAAACCTTTCCCTGCTCCTACATGATGAAGAAATTAAAGAGGGGCACATAATGGGCAGTGATGGTCTAACCTGACCTGTTTCAATTTGCCAAAAATTTGCAAAACGGCAAAAATTCACCAAAATGCATTGAAGTCTTTGGGTGTCAATTTTTTTAGACGTGCGGCAAAATGCACAAAATATTTATAACGTGCAACGAATTTTGTTCACCCAATACAGTATATGGGCGTCATTTTCACGCTGAAACTTGCTGAAAAGTTTTGCTTATCGCTAATAATGAGATGTACTGCAGTCCTGTAGACAGTCAATGAGGAAGAAGTAAAAGAAATCAGAATAATAAGTAGAATAATGAAGTGGGTGGAGTAGGCAGCTTGAGGGGGGGCAGGGAGTCTGTAATTTATGCAACAGGGTGGACTAGAACACTAGAATAGCAGCTTGAGGGGGAGTCTGTTACCCAAGTTGTAGGCAAGGCTAGAAAACTATGATGGCACTTTGCACATCGTTCTAGTCCTGCCTACAACTTGGCAGAGCAGGGAGTCTGTGACTCAAACAGTGGGCTGGACAATAATACTCTAATGGCAGCTTTCAGGAGGAAGAGTGCTTTACTGTCAGGACTTTCAGGGGTTTGAACACTGGCCTGCACAGTAGTCACTTTGTGTACTTTCATGTTGAGCCACTGGAGGCATTTAGAGCTCACAGTTCCTGACTGTCCATATAAACTGCTGCTGCCTCTACTATTCTCCTTGTCTCGTCCTCTAATCTCTTTAAGGTAAGGTGTCAGAAATCTTGTCATCAAGGCCCTATATAAGGCACATAGTGATGGGCAAATAAATTTAGCAGGCACGAATTTGCGTCAAATTTCTGAGGCAAAAAATTCACCTGCAAAAAATCCAAGCATCAAAAAAATGTGTGCCTGAGTTCCTGATTTGCCCTGTTCCTGTTTGTTCCTCAGTCCTTTTAGTCCCTTGTTCCTGCTACCCATCCTTTATCAGATCTCCTGGTATTGACCCCTGGCCTGTTCCAAGGACTTATCTCGAGGTTATATTCTCAATTCTCATTTGTCTTCTGCCTCTTCAATGTCATCTGTTCAAATTTCCTGTTAAACCACGTTCTGAGCACATTTCCGTATTCTGGTTCTTCTAACCCCAAACATGGAGTCACCATGTTACCAAGCACTGAGGCTCTCACCCAATCAGCCCCATCTGAAGAGTTGCAGTTTCCTATAATCCTTCATTTATTATACAAAATGCAGAATGATCACTCAGCACATTTGCAGAATAAAGAGATGCTAATGTTCGTCCTTACGTCTGAGTTTGTGCCCTTGCCAACCACCAAAGCTAAATCACATGTGATGAACGACTGGCTCTATCAGAATGTACTGAGGGTTTTTTCTCTCTTTTGAACAAAAGCACTAAAAAGAATTTTAAATTTTGCAACTAAAACCACATAAAGGCCTGGACTGGATCCATTAGCTCTGCACATCCGAGTCTGCGGCAGCTCATTTCTAGTAAAGGAGAAGGAAAGTCGTTTACCACTTGGGGACAGTCCCGGACTGGCAATCTGTGGGTTCTGGCAAATGCTGTATGGTTCCATAGAAAGTTACCATATAGTTGGCTGGTAGGGGGCTGTTTGGGCCTCTGTATACTTGGCATGGCAGGGCCTACTTTGACTCCCAGTCCAGGCCTGCTTGGGGTGTGAATCTATTGACTTACCTGAAACCCCGGGCCGGAGTGATCCTCTTCTGGCTTCTTCTGTCTTCAAATTTCCCGGAGCAGACGCATGTGCATTAGAATGAAATAGCCGACTTTTTAGTTAAAGTTTGGCTTTTCCCGTTGATGTGCATGCGCAGCCACAAGAAGAAAGAAGAAGCCGGAAGAGGATCTCTCCGTGGGGCTCACTGGTATAACCCCGGGCAGGTGCAGTTTTCTGCTGATAGGAGCACCGGCCTGGGGTTTCACATAAGTAAATACAATCACTTGGGGGTGCCTAACATTTGGCACCCCCAAGTGTGAAACGACTTTCCTTCTCCTTTAATGTGATTTCCAAGGTCAGACTGGTGCACCCGGGGCCCACAAGGAGAGCAACTGTCAGGGCCCTTCAAGAAAACTGAAGGGCCCTCCTCCCGGCACCCGGCACACACAGGCCCGGATTTGTGGCGAGGCCACATAGGCCCGGGCCTAGGGCGGCACATTTTTGGGGGCGGCATGCCACCCAGCCGCCTGTGCTCCCCAGTGCTTCGTGGCTCGCACGCTTTTGCGCCAGCGTGTGGTAGTGCCGGTGGGCGCTAGGACCACGCGGAGCGCACGCCCTAGGGGTGAATCCGGCGCTGGGCACACCACGGCGTTGGTGCCTACTTTCCTCCTCCCCTGTGATCGGGTTCAGCTGGGGGAGAGGCTAGGGGGCAGTCTGGGTGGAGGACAGGATATGAGTTGTTGGAGCCCATGAAGGCCAGGGCCCACCAGCAGGGTCAGGAAAAAAAACAGTAGGCCTCAGTTCTGGTGGACCCCACCGGCCCAGACCCTTTCCTTTTCCGAGTCCGTCGTTCCTGCCCCTGACCTCCCTTTCCATCCTGATTGTGACAAAAAACAGGCAACGGGGGGGGTAAAGATATGTTGCTGTAGGGGACCCCAGAGGCAGGGCCCTGAGACAGCAGCCCACCAGGTTTTTCCTGGTTTTCCACAGACCCAGTCATACAAAGCATACAAAGTAGCTTTTCTCTTTTTTATATACCATGGCTTCATCACACACATGACCTACAGTTCACTGTGTTCTCCATTGTATCAGAGTTGGAGCCTTATGTTCCACCTACGAGAAGTGCTTAGGTCCTAGAAGGCAGAAAATTCTGATGAGTTTGGGCCCAAGAAGAACACTTTCTTTCAGGTTGATCCCACCAATTTCCACCATTCGTAATGTGCCTCCCTTTCACAAATTCATCTCCAATGGAGCTAATACCAGCTATAACAGCAGGGAACATAAATAATGAAAGCATTCCCTGATGGAGATATAACATGAGAGGTGGACATAGTTCTTCTCACTCTGTTTATGTAGTGAAAAATGTGTACACAACATCTTGAACACAACACTCCATGGTCTTTAAAAGGGCCAAGATAAAATCACATATAGCATAGAACCTTCCATGGTCTTACACACGTCAATCTGTTAAATTCCCTGGCAAAACACTTCTCTATCTCAAATACTCACCTTTGGTCCCATTGGACCTTCTGGACCTGGTAAACCTATTTCACCCTGTGAATAAAAACAGGAAATAAAAACCATTATAAGTATTGGAAATAACAATAACAAGAGAGAGAGAGAAAAAGAGATCTCTGCTTGTTTGTAAAGAATTTTAAGATTTCATAACCACATCTACTACAACACAATGGTCCAGATTAAATTCAGTGATAAAAAGGTTTATCCGATGAAAACTCATGGATGAGATTTAATTTGAGATGCAATTCAATTAAAAAAAAACTTATATTAAGGTTTATCATGTGAAAACTCGATTGAAGTCTATGGGGAAAAAATAGAAATGAATTTGAAGAAAAGTTTTTTCTCCTCGAATAGAATCTCATCCTCTTGTTTTCAAGTGATAACCCAGGAGATAACTTTTTCTCACTTAATTGAATCTGGCCAAATATGTTGACCCAACTGAATCACATAAAGTTATAATGTGCAGAATCCTTATATAATGTCAGATTTGGCAATCAGTCTACCACAATCAAATAAATAATTTGATATTTATATAAATTAACACAATTTTGTATGGTTCGGCCTTGTTTTTTTTTTAATATGATCATGAATTACAAATATTTTGAAAAATTTCAAAAGAAAAGTCTACCTTTCCTCCATACGGGCAGTGAGAGCAGTTGAGAATGTTTTGCGTGACCCTCTGTTCGGCGGGTGTGGGCGTTGGCACAATAAGGGGCGGTTCCGTGACTACAGTGATTACACACTAACAAGGAAAATCAAAATAATACATAATTATTTACATCTTAAATTCAGAGTGCTAAAAGACAAAATGAACAATATTCCCTAAAGATTTATATAGAAATTGTATATGAATCTGAACAAAGTCATGATCCCCTTCAACCATTATTCTTACAGAGGCATATTTATCAATTTTTAGCATTTTTTAAAATCTGATCACAATAAAAAAAATTGATTTAGTTCAATCAAGTTTTTTTTTCATGGTCATGATTTTTTTTCTGAAGCATTAGCATATTTACAAAAAATTTTTTATTGGAAACAATCAATTGAATTCATTTAATTTGCTTTAATTGTTCCATTTTTATAAATTCAAATTTTTAAAAAAAGTCAAACTTCTATAGAAACTCACCAAGGTTTACTTGCCACATTTTTTTATTCTGCTTTTTGAAAGTTTTTTGGTTGATGAAAATCTTGAAAATTTGCATTCGAAAAATCAGAGATTGTGTTTTATCGCCATGATTTTTTTGTGAATCATGGAAAAAAGTGATCTTTTAATAAATAGTCCCAGGGAGGAAGAATTATCCAAATTTGCATTTTCATGTTGTTTTCTCATTTAAAAAACTTAGAAATTTCTATTGTTCACTTATTTATGTAAAAGTTTAAAAAAAACCCAATCATTTAAAAGTTGAGAAAATAACTTGAATGCCTTGAAAGCACATTCTACCCTTTATTTCCAATGAGTCTGCCAAATTCATCTTAAAAGCTAGAACTGAAATATATATTGAATTTTAATACAATTCCTAATGACTTCTACATGGACTCACCAGCTATTACACACCAATTTAGCATTTTTAACTCTAGTTTTAAGGGGTTTTGTGCTTAATATTCAAGCTGGTTTACACTACACACTTGGGGGGTTATTTATTAAAACTCAAATTGTCCCTATCCCAATTTGAAGATATTGTGGTTTGTGCTGGGTTTAGCCTGATAATTTGATAAATTTGGGGTTTTTGGGTAAAATCCCAAAAAATAGCGCGATTCAGGAAAAAAGTCTGAAAAAATCGTATGATTCTGGTTTTTGCTCGAATATATTGAGATTTTTCCCAATCCGATTTATTCAAGTTATTTTATTAAGGAATAAGGCAAAATCGGGCATGGGAGTTTGGTCAAGCTTTTTTTTTGTTTTAGCAAATAACCCCCTTGAAGTTGTTTTCTGCGTATACACAACTCTTGGGATTTGGGTTTGTCATTTGGTCAAATCTCAGCACTTTCTATCGAATTGTAATTATTTAGCTGAATAAGAACAGCTGAGTATAACAATTAAAGTCAATGGGCGCCTTTAATTGTCGTAAAAATTTGCATATCACAATTTTTTCGCTAGTTCGCAAATTTCGTGGGATATTCTCGATATTATTTGTTTACAGATTATGTCATTTGTTTTCACATCTGAATAAGCAAAGTATGGTTCAGACTCATTAGATATTTGGTCATATCTAGTGATGGGAGAATTTATTCACCAGGCATGAATTCGATCCGAATTTCTGCATTTTGCCGGCCAGCGAATAAATTTGTGAGATTGCTGCGAAAATTTTCAGGCAAATTTAAAGGTGCCCATTGACTTTAATGTGTTTCAAATTGTCATCGGTTCCGAATTGTTGCCGGCATCAAAAAATTTTGCTGCCGGGTCAAAATTTGTGAATTGCGCCCATCACTAGTCATATCTTTTTTGGAGCATTCAGTGCATCTCAACTTAATAAAACTAACTCCAATTTGCAGCTCCTCCTATCTCAGTTATTATAGACTGCCATCATGTACAGTTATGGGATCTGTAATATCAGGAAACCCATTATCCAGAAAGCTCAAAATTATGGGATGGCCATGTACGTGCAAATTTTCTCTTTGGAAGTCTCCGCTCATACTTTGTCATCATCAGTGATGATTCATTGGCGCGAAAATTTCATAACAAATTTTCTCTAGCGTTACTTTCTTCCTATCGAAACGTATATAAAGGTCATGTGTATGTATTTATTGGTGATTTGGTGAAATTACTGGAAGTGGCAACTTTTTATTAAAAATGTAATGTAAAATGAAGACAACACTTATACCTTAGGGGGTTATTTATTAAAATCTGAATGTTAAAATCTCGAAACACTGCGAATTGTCTCTAGCAAAATTTGCTCTTTAGTAAATGTCCTCATAGATTACCTTTTAATCAAATAATTAAAATTTTCCTTTTTCTGTGTAATAATACAACAGTAGCTTGTACTTGATCCCAACTAAGATATAATTAATCCTTATTGGAGGCAAATCAATCCTATTGGGTTGAATTTATGTTTATTTTTTAGTAGACAAATTATTTGTTAAAATCTGAATTTATATCATATTTTGTTAAAAAAATACCACAACCAATCTCCCATGCCCGATTTAAGATTATTTATTATTAAAAAAACTTGATTTAATTGGACCGCGGATAACTTGATAAAATCGTGCAAAAACCAAAATCACTCTAATATTTCTGGCTTTTTTCTGTATTGCTAAATTTTTCAGCCCTTTTTCACAAATTGCTCAAGTTTTTGCCCCAAAGCCCGAAAAAGTGTGATTTTCATACTAAACCCAGCACAGACATCAAAAATTCAAATTGATTGGTGCCTCTCCCATTGACTTATACAGGACCTAAACAGGTCTGAGATGGCGGTTTTTTAGATTCTGGCTTTTTGCAGCATCGGGGAATAATAAATCCTGAAAAATTAGAGTTTTTCTAGATTTTAACATTAGGGTTTTAATAAATAACCCCTAAGGAATAAAGATCCAATTTACAGAAATATCCCTTATATGGAAAACCCCATGTCCCCAGCATTACTACTTTACCACTTTTTTACTAGATTCCTCATTTTGCCATTAGATATTTTATTATATCATCTTAGAAATGGAAGCAGAATATTATGTCCAAAATGTAATACAGTGAAACCTCGATTTTACATGCCCTGATTTTAAATATTCCGTAATTTTGCATTGTTTTTTTGTAAATATTAATATTATGCAAAACATATATTTCAACAATTTTATATTTTCCCGGATTTTAAACCATCTTTTTCTGGTCCCCTGAAAAACATAAAATGGGGGTTCTACTGTACATAGAGATACTGTTTAGACTGAACACCCACAAAGTCTGGTAAAAGACTTTTATTATTTGGACTTTCTAGTTTCATTTAATGACCTTTTCCCATCGCTGTGCATGAAGATAATTAATTTAGGATTATTGAGAATGAGCTCAAGCCTTCAGAAATAAAAGTGGAAACAAACTCTCCTTTTTTTCCGAAGAATTTATATTATAGTTAATGAGATTTTTTCCCCACTTTCAGGGCACTTGTGCTGCTAGAATATAAAGAGGGTTTCTTACAGGCCCATTGGGAATGTCACAGCAAGTCTCCAGTTCAGCATGTCGAGAATCACAGTATATAACGATTCGCTGAAGATCAAACTAAAAAGACAATGGGAAGAAAAATCATGTTATCTACGATTTTCCAACAAGACAATACTGACTGTTACCAACCTCTAGTCATCTTGCTTCAACTAGAAAAATGCTGAAACTTTAATCACAGACTGAAATACGGAATATCTGCTGTTACACAAAAAAACACTGTGATACCTTTGAGTTGTAAGATGTTCACTTTGCGATAAAAACTATACACTGATTTAAGCATATAGCATTAGATACATTATTTATAATACATGAGTGATACTCAGAGTTCCCTGTATAACTCAGCCTGCAGCCTTGTGCCTTTATATGGTCACAGAACAACCCCTCAGTGACTTCTAATATCCTTATCATTTACAGTAGGGGGTACATTATCCCTTATAATACACGAGTGATACTCAGAGTTCCCTGTATAACTCAGCCTGCAGCCTTGTGTCTTTATATGGTCACAGAACAACCCCTCAGTGACTTCTAATATCCTTATCATTTACAGTAGGGGGTACATTATCCCTTATAATACATGAGTGATACTCGGAGTTCCCTGTATAACTCAGCCTGCAGCCTTGTGCCTTTATATGGTCACAGAACAACCCCTCAGTGACTTCTAATATCCTTATCATTTACAGTAGGGGGTACATTATCCCTTATAATACATGAGTGATACTCTGAGTTCCCTGTATAACTCAGCCTGCAGCCTTGTGCCTTTATATGGTCACAGAACAACCCCTCAGTGACTTCTAATATCCTTATCATTTACAGTAGGGGGTACATTATCCCTTATAATACATGAGTGATACTCAGAGTTCCCTGTATAACTCAGCCTGCAGCCTTGTGCCTTTATATGGTCACAGTACCACCCCTCAGTGACTTCTAATATCCTTATCATTTACAGTAGGGGGTACATTATCCCTTATAATACATGAGTGATACTCAGAGTTCCCTGTATAACTAAGCCTGCAGCCTTGTGCCTTTATATGGTCACAGAACAACCCCTCAGTGACTTCTAATATCCTTATCATTTATAGTAGGGGGTACATTATCCCTTATAATACATGAGTGATACTCAGAGTTCCCTGTATAACTCAGCCTGCAGCCTTGTGCCTTTATATGGTCACAGAACAACCCCTCAGTGACTTCTAATATCCTTATCATTTACAGTAGGGGGTACACTGTCTCTTATAATACGAGTGATACTATGACATTAGTAACATTGTTATTATTATATAGTGGAATGTTGAACTTACTTCAATAGGAACACTGTCATAAAGGCGTTTTCCAATCACAGTCTTTCCTTGAATGTCGATATTTTCTCTCTCTTCGATGGGGACAGTCATGACAAGTTTGCAGTCGATATAAAGCGAAACCGTGTTGGACTGGACACTCATGGCTATCTTGTGCCAGTTTCGGTCAAACAACTCACTAACTTGTGATCCACGAAAGCTTGCCTTCACCGCGTCCTTGGTGACGCCGACAGAACTGTATTCCAAAGCTTTATTTTCCCCGTCCAGTCTCAGAGACACCTTTTTACATAGAAAAAAGAAGAAGAAAACACATTCCTTTTACAAACAACTGTACTAGAGGTAAATATCAACTTGGGGTCTCACTGCATTCAGTTTAGACTGTACTTTATGGAAAGAACCAATAACACTGAAAATGCTCTCTATCTATAATAATGGATTAGTAGCCAATAAGAAAATAGCTTCAATCGTTCATTTACATTTAAGATGGCCATACTTTGGTGAATTGGACTGTTGAGCCAAGTCTACATGAGTGGATCTTTGTACAGTTTTGGCCATTGTGTCTAACATATGGATCATATGTAGAACCCATGAAGAACCAACACATATGAACAGCCTCCAATGCCCTACAGTGGTCCTGATGAGATGGGATTTTCCATCTTATCTAAAGACAGTCAAACTTAGATTAGATATGGCCCACTGGTGACCATTTACTATGTATCTAGGAAGGCTTTCATTCATCCAGGTCATGGCATGTCTAGTAGAAGTAAATCTAAAGAAATTGGACATCTGAGTAATCATTGATGATGTCTCATTACTCATCTGAGTTTCAGTGGTCTTTATAGTTATACTGCACCATTGTGATTGGATAAATCAGGTGGGATGGGATTTTCCATCTTTTCTAAAGACAGTCAAACCTAGATTAGATATGGTGACCATATAGCTCTCTTTTTACTTCTACTCTCTTTACTATGGAACTACAGAAAGAATTCCAGTGTAATTATCAACATTGTCAAAGTGGAAGTGTTGCCTAAAAATAAGAAGAAGATATTAAAAGCTCTATTGGGTATCGACCTCCTGCTTCATCTTTCTTGTGGCACGTGGTTTTTTTTCAGTTTTGTATATTGAGACAATTTTTGTCTGTTGGTTTGTACTATTGCTGCATTTGTACAGCAAAATATATATAAATAGCACTATATAAATAAAAACATACATACATTGCTTGATTTATTGTAGAGGCCAAGTCCTCTGTGGCTTCCATATCTTAAGACACTCAGAAGGGTTTTCCCTTTGCCTAGTATGGAAAGTGGTCTGTTTCCATTCCCTGTCTGCAACTCTTTGTATAGCCCATCACTTTCCAAGATGATAGACCCCCTGCTGATGTTCTACTGCATCTATTTTTAAATGTCTCCTAGGACTGGTCAATTTTATGGGGGGACTGACAAAGATGATTTGATGAACATTGTCACCCTAAAACAACTGAAATCAAATCAAGGGACCTAGGAAATTTTATAGGTGGTATTTCCATTCCCTATCTACAATTTTTTGAATGGCCCACCACTTTCCAAGAAGATAGACTCCCTGTTGATGGTCTTTTGCACTTGGTTATTAAACTTCTCCTAGGACTGATCAATGTTGTTTTTTTGAGGGGACTGGCAAAGATGATTTGATGAACATTGTAGCCCTCAAAAAACTGAAATCAACTCACGGAACCTAGAAAGGTGGTGGTGCTTCTTGTAGTTGTGGTAGGTGGGTTTAGTGGATTAATATGTATCTACAGTATTTAAGTTTAATCCCTGGGAGCAACTGTTTTCTTGTGATACAAAGTAAAATGAAGCCTCTGTAATATTTTCAGTGCTGATATGGGTTTTTCTCTTCTCCAAGATAAAAGTGAGGAATTGGTTCTGGGCTTCACTGAGAAACATGGACAGGAGGGGAATGGGAATAGCTTGCATCATACAGCATAGCTGTAGTAATATTAGCATCTGTTATGTTTCACTCTTCCAAACAAAGATATATAGGGGCAAATTCACTAAGCACCGAAGCGCCGAACGCTAGCGTTACTTCCCTAGCGTTTGGCATTTTCGTTACTGCGCAAATTCACTAACGAACGCTGGCGTAGTTTCGCTAGTGTTACTTCGCACCCTTACGCCTGGCGAAGTTTCCCTAGCGACGTAACTACGCAAATTCACTAACGCGCGCAGTGTACTGAACGCTACCTTTTACGCTAGACTTCCTTCGCCACCTCAGACGAGGCGAAGCGCAATAGAGTAGATAGGGATTGCTTCAAAAAAAGTCAAAATTTTTTCTAAGTCCCAAAAAACGCTGGCGTGTTTTCTACATTATGGGTGATAGGCTGAAAAAGATCGAAAAAATTTTTGGGGCTCCCCTCCTTCCCCCCTACATTTCCTGACTCATGGCAACTTAACTATACAGTGGGCACATGTGTAGGGCAAAATAAAAATTTTATTTGATGTTTTGAAGCTTTTATAGCCATTTGTAGTGCTGATACGTATTCCTCCATTGAAATTTGAATTTGGCGCCGTATGCAAATTAGCCTTCGCTAGCGTAACTTTGCTTTACTTAGCGAATCAACGCTAGCGCAACTTCGCAACCTTACGCTACCCCTGAGCGCAACTTCGCAACCTTACGCTACCCCTGATCGCAACTTCGGATTTTAGTGAATTTGCGAAGCACTGGCGAAACTACGCCTGGCGAAGTGCGGCGAAGTTACGCCTGGCACAACTACGAATCTTAGTGAATTTGCCCCATAGAGAGGGCAATATGGGATACCCCCTTCCTTATTGACATTTCCTTTGTGTGGTTCTATCCTAACCTATCCTAACCTATCCTAATTTTTTATCTTACAGTAAGGGATAAATACAAAATCATATTTAAACCCACGTTTAACTGCCTACAATGTCTGTATTTTTTTTAATTGATTAGTGAACCTGCTGCAAAAGATATGGGTTTGGCCATAACGAAATTTGCCATTCATGGATGTGATAGTGCCATAAACTGCTCTTTTTTATTTTATATTTTTAAGATCATCCTTCTCTTAACTCATTGGTTATCCAACTTTTGTCAGTATAGACCTGGCCAACTGCCAGTGATTAAACAATTAAATTGCTGTGAGAGAGATATCATATTTGCTCCAATGGAGGTTTCTTGGATTAAAAGACAATTAACTATAAAAAAAACCTCCCATAATGGATGAAAGCAAAGGAAACCCCAAACAGAAAGCAGCGTAGCCATACTGGGGGACCAATAAAGGCACAACTTTATTTCATTGTGATATAAAAAGGCTATTAAACACCCAATGAAACCTTGGAAAGGAATAGGAGTTAGCAACAGAAGTTCTTTGTAAAGGGGCATACTAAATGCACCCCATAATGTTCTGCAATCAATGCCATTAATTAAGTCTAATAATCACAATTACAATGTATGTACTATAGTTTGTGTGCACAAGGGCTGTGGGATACTAGACTGGTGCAAAATTAATATAAAAGAAGACAAAGAGAAGGCACAGGACAATGCTATTGGGCCACACGTTACCTGTGGGATTCCATATTTGTCAATAATTTGCCATATATACCAGTCCTCTCTCCTGGAAGTCTTTCTGAATCTGAAGGTGGTTACAAAGGCATATTCATCGGGAAGTCCTTGTGGAAATATGTCCCTGGAAAACAGACACAGTATTGGTTGCTCCTCGTGCTCCCAGTGCTCTCACTTACACTTTTGTTTGTGCAATATATTCCCATCTCCTTGAGAAGATCTCATCCTTTCCACCTATACACACATTAGAGTAATGAATGCAAACACCAACTAGCAAAAATGGCTTCATCTATGAGTAGATGGCACCATAGATGGTTTAGAAGGAAGTACCACTACCTGTCAAGGCCACTTACAGAGGAAGGGTTGGTAGGTCAAAGTCAATTATAGTTTTATCTCAAGTGGAGGGTGTCTGGGTATTTCCCCTTCCCTAAATATAAGAAATGATTTCTAATTATTCTTTTTTTATTCTTCTAAGTATGGAAGCAGCTGTCATTTGTATATGTGTGTGTGTGTTTAAGCAAAAATGTGAAATTAGTGTAGACCTAAAGTCGCTTTATACCAAAATACATACATGCTGTACCTTTTTACTAAGAAAATGTATCTAAGAGAAGTCTCTTACGCACAAATTGCTCCATAAAAGGCCTTGGTGATACACTCAGCACCAGCATCTAATAAATGTGTCTCCTAATGACTTCTGTAATAAGTTCTACACGGCTTCAATCCTATTTGATGCTCTGTCTGTTGTATTGTTGGCAGCCTAGAGATATCACTAAAGAGATCATCGGATTCATTGAAATGAACAGAAATGTTAAATGGGCTGTAAGCCCAAACAAATATAAGACAGCTCCTATATATCCTACAATTTTTGTCTTTATAATTTACAATACATTTAGGGTGCAGAGATTAACAGCCAAGGGAAAACAGTTCGAGGTCTACGGAATTCTTACTCAGTCTGCTGCACGATGGGCATGGTTCCAAGTCGGATATAAGAACTCTGCACTCCGTTTTCCTTCATTCCGAACATCTCTTTCACGCGGAAAAGGTCCATGAGGTCAAAACCTGATGATTTGCCACACACACACAGAGAAAGAGAGCTAGTGAGACTTGTTATCTGAAGGTTATAATATAATCAGTTTTATCAATGGAGGACAACATCATTGGCATGAGATAAGGGTAAGCAAGTTACACATATAAGCGGGATTTGTAAAGAGGAATGTTTCCTACAGTCATTCTGTGCTTTGTTTCCTGTCATTGACTTGTTTTCCTTTAACACACATATGATATATAATTATTAATTCATCAAAAGATACCATAAAATTTCACTATATGGCCAAAAGTATGTGGACACCTGCCTGTCCAACATCTAATATCCAAACCAAGAGTATCAATATGAAGTTTCCCTTCCTTTTGCTGCTATAGCTGCCCCTACTCTTCTGGGAGGTTTCTCACTAGATGTTGGAACATTGTTGATTGGAGTTGCTTCCATTCAGGCACAAGAGCATTAGTGAGGTTGGGCACTGATTATAGGGATCAGGCCTGGCTCACAGTTGGGGTTCCAGCTCATCCACAGGGGTTTAGTTGGGTTGAGATTAGGGCTCTGTACAGTCAGGTTCTTTTCATCTCAGCAGACCCATTCTGTAGGACCTGGCTTTCTGTATGAAGGCATTATTATGTGGAAACAGGAAACATTCTTCCTTAACAATTCCACAACGTAGGACACAAATGTAATTGTATGCTTTAGCCTTAAGGTTGGCTTTGACTGAAATCAGGGGCCTTAACCCAAACCATGGAAGACAGACTCAGATCATTATTCCGACTCCACCAAACTACAGTCAACGTTATGCTTTTGGGCTGGTAGAATCTCCTGACATCGGTCATGCCCAGACTTTTCAGATGTTACAATGCCATGTATCACTCCACAGAATGCATTTCCCAATGGTCAGAAGTCCAATGGAGGTGAACTTTATAACACTCCAACCGATACTTGGCATAGCCCTTGGTGTTGTTAGACTTGCGCACAGCTTCTCACCCATAATAACTCCATGTTACCCATTATTAGTTTTAACCTTGTTTCTGAACACAGTTTTGAAACCAAGGACATGTTTTTTTTTATGAAGTGTCCAGACTTTTGGCTAATACTTTTTGGCAATATAGTGGACTGTTTTAGGTCATTTTGGCCATATCACTTTGAGAAGGAGACCTGTAACTTTATTGCAGAGAGAATTATCTAAGATAGCCAAAGTTATCATTTGGGTCAAACTCTGGCTACATCTGTACACCACAAATAGTCCAATTCATTCTTAGCTTCATTCCAGCAAGAATTCAGAGCATATTGAGAACACCTGTTCTGAATTGTAGAGTTTTCTGATAATGCAAGAAATATATTTTATTTGTATTAATTTGATTAAGAAGAGGATTGTGGCTTTTAAACGTGTCTCCCTAGCACAGACATACACTGGTGATCTTCAGTACAGTGAGAAAATGGAAAGTTAAGGACAGAGAAAAAGGGACGTGGGGTCATCATTTCAGTAGCTTGAAAGTCAGTATTTAGTGAAGTGAAACAACAGAAGCACCAGAAGAATATAAGGTTGTGTAGGGAGAAGTATCAGTAATAGAGAGAAGGAGGTTTTATAGCAATTGGTCACTGGTGACACCTCACCTTGTGATTTGCATTGAATTCCGGAACACCTATCTAAAGAAAGACATTAATAAAATAGAAACAGTTCAGAGATGGACAGCTAAGATGGTGCACCGTTTAAATAATATAACATTAGGATAGACCTCAGTATACACAGCTCAGAAGAGGGAAAAGAAAATTGATGATCAAAAAAAGTGAACAGACGAGGAAGGAAGACAAGAACAACAGATGGAGCACTGATTATTGACTCGTTGGAAATCCATTGGAAACAACTGGTTTTAAGTCCAGCATTAGTGGGAATGTTGGTATTCACATGGACAGCAAAAGTAACCAACTGCAATACAAGTTCCATATCCTGGGCAATGTGGGCACCAATAAGCAGAACTCCATCCGTGGTAAACCCATTTTGAAGGAGACAAGGAGGAAACCCATTTTGAAGGAGATAACGAGGAAAATGGAAATGTAACATTAGATAGAGATTTGTGTTGTAAGAGACAGTGATTGATTCATGGAATTACCTATAAGCGAACAAGATGAAAAATACCATAGCACAGCAGACGAAGTATATAAAGAAGTATTATAGAGCAGCTAAAGCTTGGGAGGTACAGATCTATGCAGCCAAACTTTGGCGCTAAAGATCCACAACTTCATAGTGCCTTTGTCCAGCTCCCATACTAGCCTTCATCATAAGCCAAGGCCAAAGAGTGCTCACTCAAGCTTGAGTTGAGTTCCAAGCTTGGTTAACAGACCACAGATAATAGAGAAAATGAGTCTGGGGTTCAACACAAGCAACTTGTGGCATATTCACAAATTAACTGTGGAATCTAAAGGGATTCCTTGCAATTCAATCTTTTTTTCAAATTTTTCAAAATGTTTCAATAATTATTTTTTTTGTGAATTATGAATAGTTTCCTGGTTGTCAAGTGTTTGATGAATTGACTCATTTAAAAGCAGAGTTCCCTGCTAGAGGCACCACCAGCCAGGCACAAACTGTGCAGATCTGTAGTCAAGCATTTCCAATAAGCACCTACAGCAGCCCAACACGGCTCAGCCAAGGAGGTTTTAGAGCAAGTGGTCAAACACATGATACATTAATAATGAAATATACAGGTAACTGTGAGGCACAGGTTTAAACCATTCCAGTTTTGTTTTCCAAAGGGGTAGAGGCAATGGTGTTCGTGTCGGGTTTAATAATAATTTTGTAAGCAGAACTGCCAAAATCTAGACCCCGGGATACCTGGTGTAGGTCTAGCATAGCAGAGTCTATCTGACATGGTACATGTTTGGTGGGAAGACAAAATTAAAATAATGATTTCCTACAAACAAGTCTATTAGCCTGAAGGCTTCCAGATGCGCAGGATGTCAACGGAAATTTTTCAGAAAACACTCCCTCATTCCAATGGATTTTTAGGGGGCTGCAAGCTTGAGGTCCACATATTTTCCCCAAAAAAAGGTACAGGTATAGGATCCCTTATTCGGAAACCCGATATCCAGAAAGCTCCAAATTACACAATGGCTGTCTCCCATAGACTCCATTTTATCCAAATAATCCACATTTTTAAAAATGATTTGCTTTTTCTGTGTAATAATAAAACAGTCGCTTGTACTTGATCCCAACTAAGATATAACTAATCCTTATTGGCAGCAAAACCAGCCTATTGGGTTTATTTAATGTTTAAATTAATTTCTAGTAGACTTAAGGCATGAAAACCCAAATTACGGGAAGATCCGTTATCCGGAAAACCCCAGGTCCCGAGCATTCTGGATAACAGGTCCCATACCTGTACTAGAATTCTCATTCTTGTATTTGATGGCAGCCATGCCTTAGCAGATACCTAATTATCTTTAATAACCATCAAAACCTTTTGCACAACAAAACTATACTTATTTATGTGCCGCTTTCCTTAGGTCGTATGACTTACTTAGGAACCCTACTGTAGAGGCGTCTCAAGAGTCATTGAACAAAGCAATTATTGCCCATCTACATAAAGACATTAGCCCCCCACTGTGCAAGTAAAC
The DNA here is from genome assembly GCF_017654675.1 of Xenopus laevis. Lineage (NCBI taxonomy): Eukaryota > Metazoa > Chordata > Amphibia > Anura > Pipidae > Xenopus > Xenopus laevis. The sequence goes on from NC_054381.1 coordinate 157,231,944, forward strand.
AAATGGTTTATCGCCTGCAGAACCTAATTCCCAGGCTAAATAATTCAAACTTTAGATTAATGGAAAATGTCACTTTGCAAAATGCTTTAATTAATCCCTCACCTTCCCAAATGTATGTTCATCAAGGGTAATTGGTTGCACATGGTAGAATGGCGAGTATAAATGATCTGGGAAGAACAATGACCTTTGTATACTCTGTGGTTTAATAGAGAAAATGAAAATCCTGGTGATTTGCAATATTGTTACAAATGAGTTCAGTTCAGCTTTACAAACTTTGAGCCAGATTCAAATCAGTGAAAAAAAGGTTGAAAACTCATGGACGAGATTCAATTTAAGATGAAATTTAATTCAGATAAACTTATCTCACTTTTCATCACGTGAAAACTCAAATGAAGTCCACAGGGAAAAAGCTTGAACTGAATATGAAGAAAAGTTTTTGTTCTCCTCGAATAGAATCTCATCCATGAGTTTTTGTGTAATAAACTTTTTGTCATTGAATTGAATGTGGCCATTTGACCGGAAAATGGTTCACCAAATTCGCCACCGGTTCAGTGGGATCTCAAGAAGTAGGGCGTTTACTTTACAAAATCCAATTTTTTCCGACCAAACTAGAACCCATAATTTGACCTTATTTATCATTGAAAAAACTCAATAAAATCAGTTCTGAAGAAAAACTCAAAAAAATTGTTTGTTTTTTTTAAAAAACTGAATTTTTCAGGTTTTATGCCCGAAACGACATTTTTCGTGAAATCGCTTGAAAATCCCAGATTTTTTTGGATTTTTGGACAAACCTCAGCGCAGACCAAGATATCTTCAAATTTGAAATGGGACCTTTGCCATTGACTTCTACAGGACCCGACAGCATGTAGATGAAGTATTTTCGGATTCAGACTTTTAGCAACCTCGGGGTATAATAAATCCTGAAAAATGTGAGGTTTTTTTTCCAATTTCCCAATTTCATTGATAATTTGTATGACAGATATTTCCAGATGGCTCTGCACAAAAGTAGTTTGGTCTGTTTTTTATTCAACGGTTTCTAGTTGCTGCAAAATACCATCTTCCAAATACAGCTTTACCCTCTTTTTCTAACCGTACCTGGAATTTCATCTCTTTCGCCATTTTTGTGTTTGAATCGTTCTCCTTCGATCCTAACGTTTGGACAAAGGACATCTGGAAGAAAAACACAAGAACATTAAGAGGGTTATTTAATAAAATCTCATCATTTAAATAAAATAAGCTCAACCAAACTCCCATCCCCGATTTTGGCTTATTTTTTAATAAAATAACTGGAATAAATCGGATTGTGAAATAACTAGATGAAATCGAGTGCAAACACAAATCTTTTCTCTGGAATCGCTGGATTTTACAGATTTTTCTCTGGAATCGCTTGATTTTTTTTTAGGTTATTGCCCGAAAACCCCAAGTTGGTCTGATTTTCGGCAAAAACCCAGAACGGACCACGATAATTTCCAGTTGGGATAGGGACATCCCCCATTAACTTATACATGAGCTTGACAGGTCAGAGATGGTGGATTTTCAAATTTCAGCTTTTTGTAAAAAATTTTGTTTGTTTTTTTCCTCTAAAGATTGCAGTTTTTGCCCAAAACACCTCAACCAGAAAAAAAATCAAGTTGAGTAAATAACCCCCTAAGTGACATAAGAACATTTTTGGATGGACACTTGAAAACCAAAGCCTACAGGGCTGTCATGCTCGACCCAAGAACTTGCCTCTAATTGTCCACCCTGTGCAACTGCCGTTTTGCACCATTGAGATGTACTACGTGTCATTCTACATGTTCACTTCCTCTTAGTTTGTTGTATTACTGAGCACCATGAGAGCTGGGAAAAGGGGTTTGAACAAATCAGGGGTTTACTGAGTCGGCTGAAAGTTGCACAACAAGGTACCCTCAACAAATAAAGGGTGAACCTTGTCTTGATACCTCCAAGTTATATATATATATATATATATACCAGCCAATCTCAGACTTGACCATCCATGTTGGTAATGACCGATTGACCTGATATAAATGGAAACATCTCCAGCCTGTGGCACTTATATCACTGACAGATGCCATGGTGTTGCACGCTATCTGTCTGCTACAGCGAGCTGCTGTCGGAAAGGTACAAGAGATTATACGAGATTATACAGTATCAGCTCCCAATGTTTTTCCTTAACCACTTTGTACGTCTCTGAACAGTCGCAACTTGATAACTGCCCAGACGTTTATCAACAACTACAAGTTCGAATTTCCCCAAAGAGCCTTTAGTGTGTGTAGGATGAAATGGCAAATTGTGCACAGTTTATTTAATTAAATATTTTATTTGCATGTTGGTTATATATCTGAAACAAACTCGCCCAACCTTGTTATGTTATATAAATGGTGTTAGTGCATCAAGGGACAGGGATAGATTTAGTAGAACCGTTGCACCAGTTGAGGTTCTCCTTGCCCTAAATATTGCCCTTTATAGAACTAATACCATTTATTCTTCCCAAGATTCAATATTACTAGGACCAATCAAGGACAAAGGGCAACTTTGAGCCCCTCCATATACACCATAGAAAGTGCTGTGTCCGTGTCATTTTGGGGACACGAGGGTGGGACATTGGCATTAACTTACAAGCTATCCAATTGTGCAAAATGGCACCCATTCAGTGTACAAAGGGAACCCTGGATTTCAATTGTGGTCAATGGCAGCTGGAAAGTGGTCCACATTTAAGTAAACCTTTAGTATGTTATAGAATGGCTAATTCTAAGCATCTTTTCAATTGGCCTTTAGGGATGGGCGAATTTCACCAGTTTCGCTTTGCCAAAAATTTGCCAAAATGCATTAAAGCCTATGGACGGCAACTTGTTTTTCTCCAATTTAAGTCTATGGGCGTCATTTCATTGGCGAAAGACAGCGAAAAAATTTCACTCATCCCCCTTCATTATTTACTTTTTATAGTTTTTGAATTATTTGTCTACTCTTAGTAGCTTTTCAAATGGGAGTCACTGACCAACATCTAAAAAAACAAGGCTACACATTTATAATTATTGCTATTTTTATTACTCATCTTTCGATTCATATTCCAGTCCCTTATTTATATCAATGCATGGTTGCTAGGGTAATTTTGACCCTAGCAACAAGATGGCTGACATTGCAAACTGGAGAGCTGCTGAATAAAAATCTAAAGAACTCAAAAATCATAGAAAATGAAATCGAATTGCAAATTGTCACATAATATCACTCTTTACATCATATTAAAAGTTCATTTAAAGATGAACAATCCCTTTAAGCATTGAAACCCAAAACCTTGCACCTAGGCACAGTGTAACTATTGGCACTAGGCTGTGTGTATAGAAGAAATAGCTACAGGTTATTCTGTTTCTAGGTTTCCAGGCTGAAATGAGGTCCCACTATCCCTGGGCACTGTTTCTGCAGTTTTTGGGTTGTAGAACCTCCAATGTTCTACCTGCTCCATGGAGACAACTGTGAGCAGGAAAAGAGACAATAGGGTTTATCTATTAAACAGAGAACTAAATATTTTTGTAAAAGAGAAAATGTACATTTATTGAGACCTTTAACTCACTGCAAAGACCTTATTAGCAAGCAGGCCAAACCCCACCAGGGACAGATGTTCTTATGCATGAACAACCTCAACTCACTAAAGAATCTCTCTGCCAAATGTAATGAGCAGGTAGGTAATAACTAGGTAAACAAGTGCTTATTTCTTTAATCACAAGTCAGGCTTTAAATTACAGGGAACTCAGAGCCACTTGAATGGATTGTTGGCTTTCCAGGCTATAAGACGGAGAGTTGCCATCACGGCTATTTATTCCCGGAGAGATTAAGGACACGCAGACTTGCCCTGAGACTTGGCCCACTCATGTGCTATTTCTAGGGGTCAGATTAAAGCAGTGGGCGCAAACAGCTGTTCTTGTTCTGTGTTTTTATCTGCAACAACAGGAAATCTGACTGCAAACAACATTTTTTCGCTTTACATGTTTTTGCGTCTAAAATTGTGCTTTATGCTTCGTAAATACCTATGCTGCCATAGTTTTATAAGGATCTCTCTGTACAGACTATAAGAAAATGTAGGGGACTGTTCCTGCTGAATTGTGCTTAGTACAGGGACTACCTATGCTGCCATAGTTTTATGGGATCTCTCTGTACAGACTATGAGCAAACTTAGGAACTGTTCCTGCTGAATTGTGCTTAGTACAGGGAATACCTATGCTGCCATAGTTTTATGGGATCTCTCTGTACAGACTATAAGAAAATGTAGGGGACTGTTCCTGCTGAATTGTGCTTAGTACAGGGAATACCTATGCTGCCATAGTTTTATAGGGATCTCTCTGTACAGACTATGAGCAAATTTAGGGGCTGTTCCTGCTGAATTGTGCTTAGTACAGGGGATACCTATGCTGGCATAGTTTTATGGGATCTCTCTTCACAGACCATAATGACATGTAGGGGACTGTTCCTTCTGAATTGTGCTTAGTACAGGGAATACCTATGCTGTCAGTTTTATGGGATGTCTCTGTACAGACGATGAGCAAATTTAGGGGACTGTTCCTTCTGAATTGTGCTTAGTACAGGGAATACCTATGCTGCCATAGTTTTATGGGATCTCTCTGTACAGACTATGAGCAAAGTTAGGGGCTGTTCCTGCTGAATTGTGCTTAGTACAGGGAATACCTATGCTGTCAGTTTTATGGGATCTCTCTGTATAGACTATGAGTAAATTTAGGGGACTGTTCCTGCTGAATTGTGCTTACTACAGGGAATACCTATGTTGCCATAGTTTTATGGGATCTCTCTGTACAGACTATGAGCAAACTTAGGGGACTGTTCCTGCTGAATTGTGCTTAGTACAGGGAATACCTATACTGCCATAGTTTTATGGGATCTCTCTGTACAGACTATGAGCAAACTTAGGGACTGTTCCTGCTGAATTGTGCTTAGTACAGGGGAATACCTATGCTGCCATAGTTTTATGGGATCTCTCTGTACAGACTATGAGCAAACTTAGTGGCTGTTCCTGCTGAATTGTGCTTATAGCCTGTACAGAGAATATCTGTTACAGGGACTAGGGAGAATGAAATAAGTGGGAATGGATGGGGAGATGACAGGCGGTTAAGAGGCACTTTAGAGAGTCAGTATGTTGCCTAATAACAATGGAAAGAATGAATCTGATGGCTGATAAGAACCACTTGGCCTTTGCAGTCTCTGTCTGTCCATCTATTTAGAACTTCAAACAATCTCATTTCTCAGAGCCGGACTCCTGACTTTTCCTTTCTGTATTCAGTTATTTTACACGTCTTTGTGTCCCAGCATCACAGGCTGGTGGGGTTATGAGTGAAACAAATAAGTTATATATTATATTTACTCTGGAATAAATATACTTTTGCTTCTAGCTGAACTCTGTGCTCAGATAAATGTTACTTCCCATGAATCGGCCGTATTCTATTGATGGAAATAACCCAAACATTGCCCAGGGTCAGTGCAGTCTGCAGCATCAGGAATTTGTTATAAGGGAAATCCATTATAAGGGAATGGGGATGTTGGATGTGTCCGATTTCATAGGTTCTACCAACTGATCTACCAACACCTTCATTGGAGAAGCACCAAATCCTGCCCAAACTGGACCCAAATCCAGAAGTATCATCTGACTTTTTAATAAATTATCACTTAACCAGAATTTGACTTTTTTTTCCTGTAATTCTGCATCTGAATCTTTTCTGGTGGGCTCGGTATTGATCCAAATCAGAAGTCATGGGTTCAGTACATCCCTAATATTCCTACCAATAGTGATGAATAGGCTGGAAAACGTTCAATCTCTATCTGACCCCAAAATGCTGCTTAACCTCCACCCACCCTGGTCCCAACACCCTCCAATGACTTCACCAATGGGCAAGGTTGGCATGGCAACATCATTGAAAGGGAGGATAGTAAATTAAACCATCACCAACATCAATGGGCCCCCCTTTTCCAAGTTTATCCAACCACCCACCCTCTCCTACTTCTGAGTCTACATGTCCTGTACCAAACCCACCCAACCTATGGGTGAACTAGTTAGTTCTTCAGGTTTCAGTCTGACCAACCCATCACCCACTCCAAACAGCTTTTTCATTTGGCCTTAATTTTCATTTATTTTTATATTTTCTGAATTATTTGCCTTCATCTTCTGACTCTTTCCAGCTTTGAAATGGAGGTCACTGACCCCATCTAAAAAAACAAGTAAGGCTTTTTAATACTTATTTTTCTATTCAAGCCTCTCCTATTCATATTCCAGTCTCTTATTCAAATCAATGCATGGTTGCTAGGGGAATTTGGACCCTAGCAACCAGATTGCTGAAAATGCAAACTGGAGAGCTGCTGAAAGTTAGAAAAAACCAGAAGAAGGCAAATAATTAAAAAAAACTATTAAAAAATAAAAAAATAAAGATCTAGCTGAAAAGTTGCTTAGAACTGGCCATTATATAACATTTTAGGGTCAGGCCACACTGGGCGTTTTGGGGAGATTTGGTCGTCTGGCGACTAATCGCCTCGTTTTTGCGGCGACCAATCTCCTCAAATGCCTTCCCTCACTCTGCGCCGGCTAAAATGAAAAACCGCTGGCACTAATCACACGTGGCAATTCGTTTTCCGAAGTTGCCTCACGAGGAAACTTCAGGCGACTTCGGAAAACGAATTCCTGCGTGTGATTAGCGCTGGCGTTTTTTCATTTTAGCCAGCGCAGAGTTTGGGGAGATTGGTCGCCGCAAATAGTAAAAAATTAAAACGAATTGCAAATTGTCTCTGAATATCACTCTCTACATCATACTAAAAGTTAACTCAAAGGTGAACAACCCCTTTAATAAAACTAGGGATGCAATGAATCCAGGATTTGGTATTAAGCCAGGATTTTGCCTTTTTCAGCAGGATTCAGATTCTGCTAATTCCTCGCGCCTGGCCGAACCAAATCAAAGTCCTTAAAATCATGTGACTTTTTGTAATACAAAACAAGGAAGTAAAAAAATGTCCCCTCCCCCTGATTTGCATATGCAAATTAGGGTTCCGATTCGGTTTATCTTTTTGGACGAATCTTTCACGAAGGATTCAGGGGGTTCAGCCGAATCCAAAATAGTGGATTCGGTGCATCCCTAAACGAAACTCAGGGATTCTGCTCTGCAGCGACAAAGATAAGAAATGGGTCCGTTTATATCATTTATGGGGTAGGTGATCCCGCTCCCTGAGCTGCTTTATGGCAGAGACACACGCTCAGATTCAGGGAGATTAGTCGCCCAGAGACAAATCTCTTCTTCTTCTTCTTCTACGGGCGACTAATCTCTCTGCTTCCCCTGCCTTCCCGCTGGCTGGAATGTAAATCGCCGTCGGGATGGCACTCAGAGCATTTAGTTTTCCGAAGTTGACTCACAAGGAAACTTCGGGCAACTTCGGAAAACAAAACGATCCTTGGGAAGGTGAACGACCCCTTTTAAAGCCATAATATCACTTTGACCAATCAGAGCTCTTTGCTCACTGCAAGTTCCTAATTTTCGCAGCTAAAAGTTCCTGTTCCTGCTGGAAGAACAATGTCTGACCCTTCTTGAAGGAAACTCTATTAGTTTGTTGTTTTACTGTTTGTTCCGCGGCAGAGAACAGTTTGTGTCGAAGATAAAAACAACGGGCGACACCTCGTGATTTCACACCGGCAGCCGAACAGCCAAGGTGAAGGGCTCTACAAAGTAAAGTGTATCTATAATTTACACCGTGTCTGTTTGAAGGGCTCCGGTGCTGTCAGATAAAAGGCAGGGAGGATATAGATGATTATTTTGTTATTGTTGCTGCAATTTCATTTCATTGCTCTTTTCCGAATGATGAGGCTTTGGTGGAGCAGCACCTGCCTTTCAGCTGGAAAACCAAATAGAAAGCGGAGGATTGAGTATTTCCCTTCCACCAACGCTGGCCAATGAGGGATTCAATGTAATAGAGGGTCTTTATCCTGGGTAATTAAAGAGGTTGTTCACCTTTAAATTAACTGTTAGTATGATGTAGAGAGTGATATTCTGAGACCATTTGCAATTGGTTTTCATTTTTTTATTATTTGTGGTTTTTGAGTTATTTAGCTTTTTGTTCCAGTTTGCAATTTCCGCAATCTGGTTGCTATGGTCCAAATTAGCCTACCTAGCAACCATGCGCTGATTTGAAGAAGAAACTGCAGTATAAATAGGCGAGGCCTGAATAGAAAGACAAGTCATAAAAAGCAGCAATAACAATTAGGGATGCACCAAATACAGGATTCTGTTCGGAATTTGGCCAGGATTCTGTGTTTTTAGCAGGATTCAGATTTGGCCAAATCCTTCTGCCCGGCCGAACCAAATTGTAATTTGCATATGCAAATTAGGGGTCACAAAACAAGGAAGTAAAAAATGTTTTCCCCTTCCCACCCATAATTTGCATATTAGGATTCGGTTTGGTATTTGGCAGAATCTATCACAAAGGATTTGGGTGTTCGGCCGAATCCAAAATAGTGGATACGTTGCTTCCCTAATACAGTAAATACATTTGTAGCCTAACAGACCGTTTGTTTTTTAGGTGGGGTCAGTGACCCCCGATTCTGGAAAGAATCAGAAGAATGAGGCAAATCATTAAAAAACAACTAAACAATAAAGACGACCTCTTGAAAAGTTGCCTAGACTTGGCCATTCTATAACATGCTAAAAGTTAACGTAAATTGAACCAGCGTTAAAGCAATACTAGTGCCATTTGAATTAGGGTCTTTACTTGTGATGGGCGAATAAATTCACCAGGTGCTAATTCACGGCGAATTTCCGCGTTTTGCCGCCGGCGAATAAATTTAAACATTTTCGTAGAGCGTTGTAAAAGGCGTTTGCGTTCAAACCGTCGCGCGTTAACATTATTCAGACACCCATTGACTTTAACACAGGTGTCAAAATTGACACGCCCATCAAAATTCGTGTTTCGTGAATTTATCGCCGTTTCAGCAAAGCGAAACAAGACAAATCCGCCCTTCACTAGTCTTTATTAGAGCATGGGGTACACCCAATATTTTAGCTCCGGGGTGAGAGCTGGAACATGTTCAGCCAGAGAATAAACAATGTTACAGGAGACATAATAAGACGGTGGCACTGATTGGCCATGGAAATTAGGGACACATGACTAATATTAAATGAACCAGTGGAGATTGTGATTGGTGGTAGGGCATGGGGGGAGTGGCTTGTGGGGCCTCCATATCATCTATCTGCCATAGTATACAGTATATATATATAAAACTATAAAACTATTTAATGATTATTCAGCAATGAAATTAATTCCTTGTACTTCTTTCACTTCTTTAAAAGACATTTAATTGTCCATAACTTGCAGAAGGGCACGTTGACCCTTTATCTCTCTTCGGTACGTTTATAAATGTTTCTTTATGCCCGAATGCTGCAGTTATAGAGAAAACAATGAAATGTCTGCAAGAAACGTACTGGAGACCCCGAGGGATCTTCCTATCTACCAGGACACGAGCAAGAACTCACTTAGATAAAGTTCCGCTGCGGAGAAACACGGAATGTTTCATTATTCTCAGTCTCCTCTGTTCTTGCTCTCGCCTAATCTGTACAGTATCTGTTACCCCAATGTTTCTATATATCTGTAACCTTTTTATGAGCTAAGGGGACCCAGTGTGAAGGTAATTTAGGAGGAGATTTGGGGTGAGTGCTTATTTGTACCCTGGGTACCCCTGGAACTATAGCAGGGTGACACCCCAATGTTTCTATATATCTGTAACCTTGTTATGAGCTAAGGGGGCCCAGTCTGAAGGTCAGTTAGGGGGAGATTTGGGGTGAGTGCTTATTTGTACCCTGGGTACCCCTGGAACTATAGCAGGGTGACACCCCAATGTTTCTATATATCTGTAACCTTGTTATGAGCTAAGGGGGCCCAGTCTGAAGGTCAGTTAGGGGGAGATTTGGGGTGAGTGCTTATTTGTGTCCTGGGTACCCCTGGAACTATAGCAGGGTGACACCCCAATGTTTCTATATATCTGTAACCTTGTTATGAGCTAAGGGGGCCCAGTCTGAAGGTCAGTTAGGGGGAGATTTGGGGTGAGTGCTTATTTGTACCCTGGGTACCCCTGGAACTATTGCAGGGTGACACCCCAATGTTTCTATATATCTGTAACCTTGTTATGAGCTAAGGGGGCCCAGTCTGAAGGTCAGTTAGGGGGAGATTTGGGGTGAGTGCTTATTTGTACCCTGGGTACCCCTGGAACTATTGCAGGGTGACACCCCAATGTTTCTATATATCTGTAACCTTGTTATGAGCTAAGGGGGCCCAGTCTGAAGGTCAGTTAGGGGGAGATTTGGGGTGAGTGCTTATTTGTGTCCTGGGTACCCCTGGAACTATAGCAGGGTGACACCCCAATGTTTCTATATATCTGTAACCTTGTTATGAGCTAAGGGGGCCCAGTCTGAAGGTCAGTTAGGGGGAGATTTGGGGTGAGTGCTTATTTGTACCCTGGGTACCCCTGGAACTATTGCAGGGTGACACCCCAATGTTTCTATATATCTGTAACCTTGTTATGAGCTAAGGGGGCCCAGTCTGAAGGTCAGTTAGGGGGAGATTTGGGGTGAGTGCTTATTTGTACCCTGGGTACCCCTGGAACTATTGCAGGGTGACACCCCAATGTTTCTATATATCTGTAACCTTGTTATGAGCTAAGGGGGCCCAGTCTGAAGGTCAGTTAGGGGGAGATTTGGGGTGAGTGATTATTTGTACCCTGGGTACCCCTGGAACTATAGCAGGGTGACTGTTACCCCAATGTTTCTATATATCTGTAACCTTGTTATGAGCTAAGGGGGCCCAGTCTGAAGGCCAGTTAGGGGGAGATTTGGGGTGAGTGTTTATCTGTACCCTGGGTACCCCTGGAACTATAGCAGGGTGACTGTTACCCCAATGTTTCTATATATCTGTAACCTTTAGTGATGGTGGAATTTGCGCCGCAAAATTCTCAAAACGACGAAAAATTAGCAAAACGGTGGTCTCGTTCTTGACACCCACGCCCGTTTTTGACACCGGCGCCAATTTTTTTTGATGCCGCCGAATTTTCACCAGCGATTTTCACGGCCGTTTCGCAAATTTATTCGCCGGCGGCGAATCGCGAAAATTCGCCGCAAACTAGTGCCTTGCGAATCACTAGTAACCTTGTTATGAGAGAGATTTGGGCATGAATGCTAGCTTACTGACTTTACTATGTTTAATGACAGGAGATTGCTAGAAATGCCCAGAATCTGCCCACGTGGGTTCAATGTTTTGCCTGAAAACAAAAGATTCATTTTGCAAATGAAGCTACTTTTTACAGCTCTAATCTAATTAACTGAGTGCTATTAATTCATTTTAGGAAAAGCTATTTTTCCTGATGATAGTTTCCCTTTAAAGATGGCTGTAAGTCTGTCCCATCCACAGCAGGGAGTCACTTTGATCCTATCAGTTCTGAAGGAATTATCCATCTGGCCAGCAGGGGTCACTGCTGCAATAAGAAAAAGTCACTGATTTCAATCTGAGCTACCGAGCAAATTCCACATACAGTATTATTATTATTATTATTATTATCATTATTTATATTATTATTATTATGGTCTGTAGCTCAGGACAGGAGCAGGGTGTATACATCAAGCATACAAACGATGTACAGCTACTGACTGATACAGGATTGGGTATGAATATAAAGTAACACTGCAATAGCTGTCGATACACACAATACATATATACCATCTATTAGATTCAAATGCCCTTAAGCTATTGCTGAACCCACAGCAAACCCCTGGCAGTTGCAGGACAAAAGACTGAACCCATTTTTTTGTATGTACTGTACAATCAGCAAACTATACATAAACCTGCTCTTAATAAGGTGGTCTATTGAGTGCAGCTATATACAAACATGGACATTAAAGGATTGTGAACCATTTTCAATTTGTTTAATACTGTGGACTACCTAGGCTGTCATTAGAGATGTCGCGAACTGTTCGCCGGCGAACTTGTTCGCGCGAACATCGGGTGTTCGCGCTCGCCGGAAGTTCGCGAACGTCGCGCGACGTTCGCCATTTTGGGTTCGCCATTGTTGGCGCTTTTTTTTGCCCTCTCACCCCAGACCAGCAGGTACATGGCAGCCAATCAGGAAGCTCTCCCCTGGACCACTCCCCTTCCCTATAAAAACCGAAGCCCTGCAGCGTTTTTTCACTCTGCCTGTGTGTGCTGAAGAGATAGTGTAGGGAGAGAGCTGCTGCCTGTTAGTGATTTCAGGGACAGTTGAAAGTTTGCTGGCTAGTAATCGTTTTGATACTGCTCTGTTATTGGAGGGACAGAAGTCTGCAGGGGTTTGAGGGACATTTAAGCTTAGGTAGCTTTGCTGGCTAGTAATCTACCTTCTACTGCAGTGCTCTGTATGTAGCTGCAGTGGGCAGCTGTCCTGCTTCTGATCTCATCTGCTGACTGCTGCAATAACAGTAGTCCTTGTAAGGACTGCTTTTATTTATTTTTTTGTTGTTTTACTACTACTACTACTACTACTACTATAAGAGCCCAGTGCTATTAGTCTAGCAGTGTTGGGGAGTGGGACTGGTGTGCTAATCTGCTGCTCCTAGTAGTTCAGCAGCACCAACTTTAATTTTTTTTTTTAATATTCATTTTTTTTTTATTTAACTTTTTTTTATTTTACTACCGCTGTAGTAGTGTATAAGTTGACCTTTTAGGCATTATTTGCCCTGTAGGCATTATTTGCACACTGTTTTCTTCAACCCGCCATCGAGCTGTGTGACCTTGTTCACATTCTGTCTAAATATCCATAATATTACCGTCTCCAGAAAAAACACCGGAGTCACTTTTTTCAAGCAGCCATAATATATTTTACGTAATCCGTATCCACCGCTGTAGTAGTGTATACGTTGGCCTTGTAGGCATTATTTGCACACTGTTTTCTTCAACCCGCCATCGAGCTGTGTGACCTTGTTCCCATTCTGTCTAAATATCCATAATATTACCGTCTCCAGAAAAAACACCGGAGTCACTTTTTTCAAGCAGCATTCATATATTTTACGTAATCCGTATCCACCGCTGTAGTAGTGTATACGTTGGCCTTGTAGGCATTATTTGCACACTGTTTTCTTCAACCCGCCATCGAGCTGTGTGACCTTGTTCCCATTCTGTCTAAATATCCATAATATTACCGTCTCCAGAAAAAACACCGGAGTCACTTTTTTCAAGCAGCATTCATATATTTTACGTAATCCGTATCCACCGCTGTAGTAGTGTATACGTTGGCCTTGTAGGCATTATTTGCACACTGTTTTCTTCAACCCGCCATCGAGCTGTGTGAGCTTGTTCACATTTTGTCTAAATATTGATAATATTATCGTCTCTAGAAAAACCACTTGAGTTACTTTTTTTCAAGCAGCATTCATATATTTTACGTAATCCGTATCCACCGCTGTAGTAGTGTATACGTTGACCTTGTAGGCATTATTTGCACACTGTTTTCTTCAACCCGCCATCGAGCTGTGTGAGCTTGTTCACATTTTGTCTAAATATTGATAATATTATCGTCTCTAGAAAAACCACTTGAGTTACTTTTTTTCAAGCAGCATTCATATATTTTACGTAATCCGTATCCACCGCTGTAGTAGTGTATACGTTGACCTTGTAGGCATTATTTGCACACTGTTTTCTTCAACCCGCCATCGAGCTGTGTGAGCTTGTTCACATTTTGTCTAAATATTGATAATATTATCGTCTCTAGAAAAACCACTTGAGTTACTTTTTTTCAAGCAGCATTCATATATTTTACGTAATCCGTATCCACCGCTGTAGTAGTGTATACGTTGACCTTGTAGGCATTATTTGCACACTGTTTTCTTCAACCCGCCATCGAGCTGTGTGAGCTTGTTCACATTTTGTCTAAATATTGATAATATTATCGTCTCTAGAAAAACCACTTGAGTTACTTTTTTTCAAGCAGCATTCATATATTTTACGTAATCCGTATCCACCGCTGTAGTAGTGTATACGTTGACCTTGTAGGCATTATTTGCACACTGTTTTCTTCAACCCGCCATCGAGCTGTGTGAGCTTGTTCACATTTTGTCTAAATATTGATAATATTATCGTCTCTAGAAAAACCACTTGAGTTACTTTTTTTCAAGCAGCATTCATATATTTTACGTAATCCGTATCCACCGCTGTAGTAGTGTATACGTTGACCTTGTAGGCATTATTTGCACAGTGTTTTCTTCAACCCGCCATCGAGCTGTGTGAGCTTGTTCACATTTTGTCTAAATATTGATAATATTATCGTCTCTAGAAAAACCACTTGAGTTACTTTTTTTCAAGCAGCATTCATATATTTTACGTAATCCGTATCCACCGCTGTAGTAGTGTATACGTTGACCTTGTAGGCATTATTTACACACTGTTTTCTTCAACCCGCCATCGAGCTGTGTGAGCTTGTTCACATTTTGTCTAAATATTGATAATATTATCGTCTCTAGAAAAACCACTTGAGTTACTTTTTTTCAAGCAGCATTCATATATTTTACGTAATCCGTATCCACCGCTGTAGTAGTGTATACGTTGACTTTGTAGGCATTATTTGCACAGTGTTTTCTTCAACCCGCCATCTAGCTGTGTGTATTATCGTTTCCAGAAAAACCAACTGAGTTTTTGTTGTTGTTGTTGTTTTTTTAAAAATAATGCCAGGCAAAGGCAGGCCGCCACGCAGAGGCCGTGCTAGGGGCCGTGCTGCTATGCAATCCTGTGGCCCTAGCAAATTTCCCAGTTTTAAAAAGCCAATGACCCTGAACTCCCAAAATGCTGAAGAGGTAGTTGACTGGCTTACACAGCACACCCCATCCTCTACCGTTTCTAACTTTACCACAACATCCTCCTCATCCTCCACTGCTATGGCCACCCCACGTAACACTTCCTCCACCACCGGTGCCCCTTCTTCACTGGGGTCAGAGGAGTTATTTTCCAATGAGTTTCTTGAACTGAGTAATGCGCAACCATTATTGCCAGAAGAAGATGAAGGAGATGAGGACCTTACACCAG
The DNA here is from genome assembly GCF_017654675.1 of Xenopus laevis. Classification (NCBI taxonomy): domain Eukaryota; kingdom Metazoa; phylum Chordata; class Amphibia; order Anura; family Pipidae; genus Xenopus; species Xenopus laevis. The sequence goes on from NC_054381.1 coordinate 157,247,019, forward strand.
ATTTAATTCTGGCAGAGAACACGATAGAGATGGACATAATGAGTGATGAGGAGGAGGTCCCCGCTGCTGCTTCCTTCTGTGATGTGTCAGAAGAAATTGATGCATCTGAGGAGAATGATGATGAGGAGATTGATGTTTTGTGGGTGCCTAGTAGAAGAGAGCAAGAGGAGGGTAGTTCAGATGGAGAGACGGAGAGTCAGAGAGGCAGTAGGAGAATAAGACTTAGAAGAAGCAGGGAGGACAGCCCGCAGGGATCAGCAGGGCAACAACATGTATCGGCACCTGTGTTCAGCCGGCCAACGCACCCGCCATTGCCGCCAATACCGCCAACTCCGCCAACTTCTACTGTTACCGCCAGATCGCACACTTCCAAAAAGTCAGCAGTGTGGGATTTTTTTAATGTGTGTGCCTCTGACAAAAGCATTGTAATTTGCAATGAGTGCAGTCAGAAACTGAGCCTTGGTAAGCCCAACAGCCACATAGGTACAACTTCTATGCGAAGGCACATGAGCGGCAAGCACAAAGCACTTTGGGAGCAACACCTCAAAGGCAACAGGCAAACTAAAAGCCACACTCCTTCTGGTCCAGCATCTTACTGCTCTACCTCTGCTCTCCTTGACCCGTCTGAACCACCCTCCACTCCGCCTTCCACCTTGACCACCTGTTCCCATTCCCAGTCATCTGCCACCAGCCAAGTTTCTGTGAAGGCCATGTTTGAGCGTAAGAAGCCAATGTCTGACTGTCACCCCCTTGCCCGGCGTCTGACAGCTGGCTTGTCTGCACTCTTAGCCCGCCAGCTTTTACCATACCAGCTGGTGGACTCTGAGGCCTTCCGCAAATTTGTAGCAATTGGGACACCGCAGTGGAAGGTACCCAGCCGCAATTTTTTTTCTAAAAAGGGAATACCACACCTGTACCAACATGTGCAGAGCCAAGTTACCGCATCTCTGTCACTTAGTGTTGGGCCAAAGGTCCATATGACTACTGACGCATGGTCCTCCAAGCATGGTCAGGGCAGGTATGTCACCTACACTGCCCACTGGGTGAACTTGGTAATGGCTGGGAAGCAGGGAATGGGTAGCTCAACAACAACAGTGGAGTTGGTGTCACCGCCACGGATTGCACGCGGTTCTGCCACCACCTCTACTCCTCCATCGCTCTCTACCTCGTCTTCTTCTTCTTCTTACTCTGCTGCTGGGTCCTCCTTCTCCTCCTCCACACCTGTGCACCCCCAGCTCCCCCTAGGCTATTCGACGTGCCAGGTACGCCGTTGTCACGCTGTCTTGGGGATGACGTGCCTGGAAAGCAAAAACCATACCGGATCTGTACTCCTGTCATCTCTGCAGTCACAGGCCGATCGGTGGCTGACCCCACACCAACTGCAGATCGGAAAAGTGGTGTGTGACAATGGAAGCAATCTGTTGGCAGCGTTGAGACTAGGCAATTTAACACATGTGCCCTGCATGGCACATGTGTTAAATTTAATAGTCCAACGTTTTGTCTCCAAGTACCCAGGATTCCAGGACGTTCTCACCCAGTCCAGAAAGGTGTCGGCCCATTTCAGACGTTCCTACACAGCCATGGCACGCCTTGCTGACATTCAGCAGCGCTACAACATGCCAGTCAGGCGTTTGATTTCTGACAGCCAGACTCGCTGGAATTCAACGCTCCTTATGTTGGAACGTCTGCTGCAACAACAAAGGGCCGTCAACGAGTACCTTTTGAACTGGGTGGTAGGACTGGATCTGCACAGCTGGGGATTTTTTTCCCCCGTTACTGGGTGCTTATGCGCGATGCCTGCAGGCTCATGCGACCTTTTGAAGAGGTGACAAATATGGTCAGTCGCACCGAAGGCACCATCAGCGACCTAATACCCTTCGCTTTCTTCCTGGAGCGTGCCGTGCGACGAGTGACAGATGAGGCTGTAGACCAGCGTGACGAGGAGCTGGAAGCGCACGATTTCTGGTCGGAATCACCAGAACGAACCCAGGCACCTGCTGCAACGCAGGGAGAGGTGCCAGAAGTGGAGTCAGAGGAGGAAGGTGGCTTTGTGGAGGAGGAGGAGGAGGACCAACAGGAGCAGGCTTCCCAGGGGGCTAGTGGTGACCTTTTGGGGACCCCTGGTCTTGTACGTGGCTGGGGGGAGGAGACCGTGGATGATGCAGTCCTTGATAATGAGGAAGCGGAGATGGATAGCTCTGCATCCAACCTTGTGAGAATGGGGTCTTTCATGCTGTCATGCCTGTTGAAGGACCCCCGTATCAAGAGGCTTAAGGAGAAGGACCTGTACTGGGTCGCAACGCTACTAGACCCTCGGTACAAGCATAAAGTGTCAGAAATGTTACCAACATACCACAAGTCCGAAAAGATGCGGCATTTACAAACCAGCCTGCAAAACATGTTGTACAATGCTTTTAAGGGTGATGTCACTTCAGGAACTCATCAACATTCCAGGGGCAGAGGTGCCAGTAATCCTGCCACGAGCACACCTGCAAGGACAAAGCCCTTTGGCCAGTCTGTAACGTCAGACATGCAAATGTTTTTCTGTCCAAGGCAGCGCCACAACCCTTCTGGATCCACCCTCAAAGAACGCCTCGACCGGCAGGTAGCGGACTACCTGGCATTAACTGCAGATATCGACACTCTGAGGAGCGATGAACCCCTGGACTACTGGGTGCGCAGGCTTGATCTGTGGCCAGAGCTGTCACAATTTGCCATGAACCTCTTGTCTTGCCCAGCCTCAAGTGTGCTCTCAGAAAGGACCTTCAGTGCAGCAGGAGGGATTGTAACTGAGAAGAGAACTCGCCTAGGTCACAAAAGTGTCGATTACCTGACCTTTATTAAAATGAATGAGGGGTGGATCTCGGAGGGTTACTGCACGCCGGAAGACTTGTTCTGACTTCTATGCAGCTGTCCTTCTCTTCAAGCCTCATGACTCCACACACAGCTGTCCTTTAGCGTCCTCCTCCTCCCTCCGCCACCGTTACAAACTAGGGTGCAAACCCTACTGGTTTAATTTTTTCTGGCCTCTGTGCTTCAGTGGCTGCAACCAAAAAAACTGGGCAAACAATGTCTACAAGGTCAACGTATGGCAAAAAATGACTATTTTCAGCATTTATATGGCATATTTTTTCTGGCAACTGTGCTTCAGTGGCTGCGTCCAAAAAAATGCATATTTTCTGCATTTATATGGCATAATTTTTCTGGCAACTGTGCTTCAGTGGCTGCGACCAAAAAAATGCATATTTTCTGCATTTATATGGCATAATTTTTCTGGCCTCTGTGCTTCAGTGGCTGCAACCAAAAAAATTTATATTTTCAGCATTTATATGGCATAATTTTTCTGGCCTCTGTGCTTCAGTGGCTGCAACCAAAAAAATTTATATTTTCAGCATTTATATGGCATAATTTTTCTGGCAACTGTGCTTCAGTGGCTGCGACCAAAAAAATTACTATTTTCAGCATTTATATGGCATATTTTTTCTGGCCTCTGTGCTTCAGTGGCTGCGGCCAAAAAAACTGGGCAAACAATGCCTACAAGGTCAACGACGTTGACCTTGTAGGCATTGTTTGCCCAGTTTTTTTGGCCGCAGCCACTGAAGCACAGAGGCCAGAAAAAATATGCCATATAAATGCTGAAAATAGTAATTTTTTGCCATACGTTGACTCAACGTATATGGCAAAAAATGACTATTTTCAGCATTTATATGGCATATTTTTTCTGGCAACTGTGCTTCAGTGGCTGCGACCAAAAAAATGCATATTTTCTGCATTTATATGGCATAATTTTTCTGGCCTCTGTGCTTCAGTGGCTGCAACCAAAAAAATTTATATTTTCAGCATTTATATGGCATAATTATTCTGGCAACTGTGCTTCAGTGGCTGCGACCAAAAAAATGCATATTTTCTGCATTTATATGGCATAATTTTTCTGGCCTCTGTGCTTCAGTGGCTGCAACCAAAAAAATTTATATTTTCAGCATTTATATGGCATAATTTTTCTGGCAACTGTGCTTCAGTGGCTGCGTCCAAAAAAACTGGGCAAACAATGTCTACAAGGTCAACGTATGGCGAAAAATTACTATTTTCAGCATTTATATGGCATATTTTTTCTGGCAACTGTGCTTCAGTGGCTGCGTCCAAAAAAACTGGGCAAACAATGCCTACAAGGTCAACGTATGGCAGTTGTTTAAAGAGAACAGTAGATTACTAGCCAGCAAAGCTACCTAAGCTAAAATGTCCCTCAAATCCCTGCAGACTTCTGTCCCTCCAATACAGAGCAGTATCAAGCAGATTACTAGCCAGCAAGCTTACTATCATCTGTCCCTGAAATCACTAACAGCTCTCCCCCTACACTATCTCTTCCAAGCACACACAGGCAGATTTTTCAGATACATTTTTGCCCTTGATCCCCCTCTGGCATGCCACTGTCCAGGTCGTTGCACCCTTTAAACAACTTTAAAATCATTTTTCTGGCCAGAAATGTCTTTTCTAGATGTTAAAGTTCGCCTTCCCATTGAAGTCTATGGGGTTCGCGAACCGTTCGCGAACCGCTCGCATTTTTGCGCAAGTTCGCGAATATGTTCGCGAACTTTTTTTCCGACGTTCGCTACATCCCTAGCTGTCATAGTTTTATGGGATCTCTCTGTACAGACTATGAGCAAACTTAGGGGCTGTTCCTGCTGAATTGTGCTCAGTACAAGGAATACCTATGCTGCCATAGTTTTATGGGATCTCTCTGTACAGACTATGAGCAAACTTAGGGGACTGTTCCTGCTGAATTGTGCTTAGTACAGGGGAATACCTATGCTGCCAGTGTTTTATGGGATCTCTCTGTACAGACTATGAGCAAACTTAGGGACTGTTCCTGCTGAATTGTGCTTAGTACAGGGAATACCTATGCTGCCATAGTTTTATGGGATCTCTCTGTACAGACTATGAGCAAACTTAGGGGCTGTTCCTGCTGAATTGTGCTTAGTACAGGGGAATACCTATGCTGTCATAGTTTTATGGGCTCTCTCTGTACAGACTATGAGCAAACTTAGGGACTGTTCCTGCTGAATTGTGCTTAGTACAGGGGAATACCTATGCTGCCATGGTTTTATGGGATCTCTCTGTACAGACTATGAGCAAACTTAGGGGCTGTTCCTGCTGAATTGTGCTTAGTACAGGGGAATACCTATGCTGTCATAGTTTTATGGGCTCTCTCTGTACAGACTATGAGCAAACTTAGGGACTGTTCCTGCTGAATTGTGCTTAGTACAGGGGAATACCTATGCTGCCATAGTTTTATGGGATCTCTCTGTACAGACTATGAGCAAACTTAGGGGCTGTTCCTGCTGAATTGTGCTTAGTACAGGGGAATACCTATGCTGTCATAGTTTTATGGGCTCTCCCTGTACAGACTATGAGCAAACTTAGGGGCCTGTTCCTGCTGAATTGTGCTTAGTACAGAGGAATACCTATGCTGCCATAGTTTTATGGGATCTCTCTGTACAGACTATGAGCAAACTTAGGGGCTGTTCCTGCTGAATTGTGCTTAGTACAGGGAATACCTATACTGCCATAGTTTTATGGGATCTCTCTGTACAGACTATGAGCAAACTTAGGGACTGTTCCTGCTGAATTGTGCTTAGTACAGGGAATACCTATGTGGCCATAGTTTTATGGGATCTCTCTGTACAGACTATGAGCAAACTTAGGGGGCTGTAGTACTGCTTAGTACAAGGGAATATGCTAAAATCATTCTGTGTGCAGTCTCTGCTTATGTGCTGGGTATTATGGGATGACAAATTTCCTAACTATACAGAATATCCAGCCTTGTGGCCTTTTCTCTGAGTCTCAGCAGCCTCTGACTCCGCAGACCATTTATAATGGAGATTAGAGAAGTCCCACTGCGCCGCCATATAGAAATAATTGTTACTTTCTTTTATCGACCATTTTCAGGATTTTAACTCCCCCTAATCAGTGTGTTGGCATTAATGCTCCGTGCCAATGACCAGGAGGGAGGGGGTCCCAATCCAGCAAAGCCGAGCCGGGTACAAAAGAGCCTTCAGTCCGACCCCTTTAGTTCTGTGCCGAGTCTTCCCTCCCAACAATACTCTGGTCCCCACAAAGGCAGTGAGATTGTCAGCGGAACATTCGGATTATCAAGGACTTGATTCCAAACCGCCCAAGTCTGTCCTTTTCTACGCGGGGTGCAGGGAGTTACATGGGAAAAGGTGCAGAGGAAACTGATTTTGTTACTATGTTCCCCCACTCACTAGTGTTTCACTTGTGCAACTGTCAGATCACTATTTCACTCTCACTGGGTCACTGGGTGCTCCAAAAACTGTTTAATTGGCCCCTGACTGTGTGTATGTGATTGGGACCTAATGCTGGTGACTGGGCCCCTCCAGAGCACAAAGGCAGCTTATTGGTCCATGTATGGGGCCCTCTTCTGCTCCTCAGACACTGATTGGTCTTCCTGTATTACAAGCTGTGGTTTAAAGGGGTAGGTCACCTATAAATTAACTTTTAGTATGATATAGATAATCTGTGTGATATTCTGAGACAATTTGCAATTGGTTTTAATTTTTTGTTATTTGTAGTTTTTGAGTTATTTAACTTTTTATTCAGCAGCTCTCCAGTTTGCAATTTCAGTAATTTTCAGTTCCCCTAGTAACCATGCATTGATTTGAATAAGAGACTGGAATATGAAAAATTAGTAATAAAAAGTAGCAATAACAATATGGAGGTTATTTATTAAAGTCCGAATGCCAAAAACTTGTTAAATTCAAATTTTTTTTTTACTATAAAATCCGAACTTTTAGTGGAAAAAAAAACTTTTTCGAGATTTATTATACCCAGAGGATGGAAAAAAAAATCCGGCATCTCAGACCTGCTAAGGTTGTTTATAAGTCAATGGGAGAGGTCCCTATGCTATTTGGAGGTTTATGTCGTCTGCATTGGAATTAGCCTAAAAATGTGACTATATCATATATCACATCATATATTATACCTGCTGGGTAACAGAACTGCTCTGCTGCCTCTACCCTGTGTCTGACACTTCTAGGACTTATTACATTATTACATTACAGTTGGGTCTGTCACAAGTACAGGGGGGCCTCTTTGGGCCATGGAACAGGGTGCTGGGTACTTCATTCGTTTTGGGCTTCACTAGTTTTGGGCTTCTCTAGTTTTGGGCTTCACTTGTTTTAGGCTTCACTAGTTTTGGGATTCACTAGTTTGGGGCTTCACTATTTTTGGGCTTCACTAGTTTTGGGTTTCACTAATTCCGGGCTTCACTAGTTTTGGTCTTCACTAGTTTTGGACTTCACTAGTTTTTAGCTTCACTAGTTTTGGGCTTCACTAGTTTTAGAATTCACTAGTTTTGGGCTTCGCTAGTTTTGGGCTTCACTGGTTTTGGAATTCACTAGTTTTGGGCTTCACTGGTTTTGGTCTTCACTAGTTTTGGGCTTCACTAGTTTTGGGCTTCACTAGTTTTGGGCTTCACTAGTTTTAGAATTCACTAGTTTTGGGCTTCACTAGTTTTGGGCTTCACTGGTTTTGGAATTCACTAGTTTTGGGCTTCACTGGTTTTGGTCTTCACTAGTTTTGGGCTTCACTAGTTTTGGTCTTCACTAGTTTTGGGCTTCACTAGTTTTGGACTTCACTAGTTTTGGGCTTCACTAGTTTTGGGCTTCACTAGTTTTGGACTTCACTCATTTTGGGCTTCACTTGTTTTGGGCTTCATTCGTTTTGGGCTTCACTTGTTTTTGGGTTTCACTAGTTTTGGGCTTCACTAGTTTTAGCCTTCACTAGTTTTGGGCTTCACTAGTTTTGGGCTTCACTAGTTTTGGGCTTCACTAGTTTTAGAATTCACTAGTTTTGGGCTTCACTAGTTTTGGGCTTCACTGGTTTTGGAATTCACTAGTTTTGGGCTTCACTGGTTTTGGTCTTCACTAGTTTTAGGCTTCACTAGTTTTGGGCTTCACTAGTTTTGGGCTTCACTAGTTTTGGACTTCACTAGTTTTGGGCTTCACTAGTTTTGAGCTTCACTAGTTTTGGACTTCACTCATTTTGGGCTTCACTTGTTTTGGGCTTCATTCGTTTTGGGCTTCACTTGTTTTTGGGTTTCACTAGTTTTGGGCTTCACTAGTTTTAGCCTTCACTAGTTTTGGGCTTCACTAGTTTTGGGCTTCACTAGTTTTGGGCTTCACTAGTTTCGGACTTCACTAGTTTTGGACTTCACTAGTTTTGGGCTTCACTAGTTTTAGTCTTCACTAGTTTTGGGCTTCACTAGTTTTGGGCTTCACTAGTTTCGGACTTCACTAGTTTCGGACTTCACTAGTTTTGAAATTCACAATTTTTATAGTTCACTAGTTCCGGGCTTCACTAAATTTGGGCTTTACTATATATCTGATCTTTAAAACTGACCTGACACATTTATCACAGGGGCCCCTGAACATTTAGTTGCACATTTTCCAGGGGCCCTGGTTATGATTAGGTGAGTGCTCTGAATATGGGCTGTAAGGGGTGTAAATTGTGCCCCTCAGAATTCCTCTCTCTCTCTCTCTCTAGTTCATCTGCGGAAGCTGCTGATAAAAGCCCGAATTCGTCCCGTTTGCCGTTTCTAGACTTTCGCCGTATATATATATTTATTTATTTTCTCTCCAGAGTCAGAAGGTGAAAGATCTCAGAGTGGGAGGAAGAATAAGTCCAACCCCGTAATTTTGAGGAAACGATCCCAACCAATAATTGTAGCAAGTAATTACTGCTCAGCAAAATCCCACAGCTCCCTATCCATGTGTTATTCCTGCCCCCGGAAAGGCTACGGTTCCCTTCTAGAATATTCCATGTACTCGACTTACTGGTGGGAACTAAATATCCTTGTGCTCTTCTTAAAGGGGTTGTTCGCCTTTAAATTAACTGTTAGTATGATGTAGAGACGGATATTCTGAGACAATTTGCAATTGGTTTTCATTATTTGTGGTTTTTGACTTATTTAGCTTTTTATTCAGCAGCTCTCCAGTTTGTAATTTAGTTGCTAGGGTCCAAATTCCCCTAGCAACCATGCACTGATTTCAATAGTGGAGGCCTGAATAGAAAGACTAGTTAAAAAAAAAAGAAACAATAACAATACATTTGTAGCCTTACAGAGAATTTGTTTTTAGATGGGGTCAGTGACCCCCTATTTGTAAGCTGGAAAAAGTCAAAAGAAGAATAATAAAATTAAAAAAAATAAAAAAATAAAAGTTAATTTAAAGGTGAACCATCCGTTTACGCCAAAACTTTTTTAATATTGCTATACTGAGATCATTTCTTTTATTCCTCACTTGCAGATAATTCCCCGGATTAACGTCTGCCAGGAAACCAGGATCTGATACTGTAGGTCTGGATTTTCCTATAAAAATAACTGACATCTAAAATAGTTCTGTCTCCTGCTGAAACGAATCCCGGCCTTTCACATAAATATGTTCAGCATCTGAATGAAACGTGATAAGACTGGATCTCCCCATTAGTCTATACACAGACTGACTGTATGGAGCACACACACCCCTATACAAATATATATAGTGAATAAAGTACCCCCTCTTGTAAATTATAAGGATATTATAAATTCCCGAGGAGTTTCATGACCATATAAAAGTACGAGGCCGAAGGCCGAGTGTTTTTATACAGGTCATGGAACTCCGAGGTAACTTCTAATATCCTTATATTTTGTACTTTATTTATTATAATACACAAGTTTCACTGAGTCATGTGACAGAAATGACATCAGAACTCACCGTTTATAACTGATGACATCAGAACTCACCGTTTATAACTGATGACATCAGAACTCACCGTGTATAAGGATATAATTTACAAGATATTCATGGCTTTTGTGTATTATATGTATATTAATACACACGCCTGCACATTGACTGCTGTTATTTATACCTACAACTATTTCGGGACCTGCACCCCTGCTCACACATCCCATCCCTTGCTGAGGACTAGTGATGGGCGTATTTCTACCATTTCGCTACGCCGAAAACTTTGCGAATTTCCTGTGAGATTCGCAAAATTCGTGGAACGGTAAAAAATTCATGAAAAGATCGAGAAACGCGTGTCCGAAAAGTACGTTGCGTCAATTTTGACACTGGCGTTAAAGTCAATGGGCGTCCAAATAGTGTTGGCGCATGGTGATTTTGACGCAAGCAACTTTTCAGACGCGCATCCAAAATTTTTTGATGCCAGTGAAAATTTTCTCGGGTGTATTTTTGAAATTTGAAAATTTGGCGTGAATTCGCGCCAGACGGATTTATTCACCCATCACTACTGAGCACTTTCTATTTTCCTTGTGTACAGTCTTGTAGAATAGAATAGGAATCCTTAAAAGGTCGGTTCAACTTTAAGTTAACTTTTAGTATGTTATAGAATGTCTAATTCTAAGCAACTTTTCAATTGGTCTTCATTTTAATAATTACCTTCTTCTTCTGACTCTTTCCAGCTTTCAAATGGGGGTCACTGACCCCATCTAAAAAACAAATGCTCTGTAAGGCTACACATGTATTGTTATTGTTACTTTTTATTTCTCATCTTTCTATTCAGGCCTCTCCAATTCATATTCCAGTCTCTTATTCAAATCAATGCATGGTTGCTAGGGGAATTTGGACCCTAGCAACCAGACTGCTGAAATTGCAAACTGAAGAGCTGCTGAATAAAAAGCTAAATAAGTCAAAAACCATAAATAATTAAAAATAAAAACCAATTACAATTTGTCTCAGAATATCCCTTTCTACATCATACTAACAGTTAATTTAAAGCTGGATAATCCCTTTAGGTTAAAAGGTGCTGCCACAACCCTGTGTATGGGTAAATTAGCATAGAAGGGGCAAACAGCACCCATCGCAGTACCAGTAACTTCAAGAGACAATTGCACAGAAATAAAGTTATAGGTTAGAACTCAACTGGCTTCAGAATTCAAATCTAAAAGGAATCACGGCCATCACTAAACCAATCAAGAAGAAAATCAATGGCTTTTTTATGCCCAGATAATGGGAAATGTATAGAGAATAGAGTCGTCACATGACTTGCGGCCTGGATATAAGAAGCATTTCATTTGCACAGACTCCATAGTAAGTACCACCTGGATACTATAGGTCTGTAACTATTTATCTACCACTTTCCTCCTTGTTTATGGGTAAATAACACTGATTATAAAGAGGGTACAGCTGTCATTTCCCTTTAAATGACCCATAATTAAGGTGTAAGTAAAAAATATAGATATTTAATCTTGTATATAAATCTATACAAGACCCGACATGCTGAAAGTAATATTTTCTCTTTTCTATGGAAACGCACACACACAGGTTGTTTCAGGCCGCTCTCAGTATTTTGTCAGAACACGACTTTAAAACGATTAAAACATTAACAATATTAATATGTTTCCCAAATTTGTAGGCGTGGGTTTTATTGCCAGAGGCACCAACCACCCACTGCAGCCGCATTCCGCATGTGTTTATGCTCCTAGAAACCAGTTTGTCTCGTAAAATCATCATTCTGTTTTTCATGAGTTACAACCTCACGCGTGACGCCATCTTGGTATTTGTGTGTGTCACATGGTGGAACGGAATGCAAAGAATCGTTCTGTTATCTGGCCACTAGGGGAGCCGTTCCTTTGTGATTTTATGAGGCATCTGATGTCCCTGCATGAAGTTTTAGGGGGTTATTTATTAAAATCTGAATTTATCTCAGAAAAACTCGATAAAACTGAGCAAAAACCCAAATTTCTCAAATCTATCTGGCTTTTTCCCAAATTACTCAAATTCTTCTAGCTTTTTCCCAATTTACTCATCGCCACTGGCTTTTTCCCAAATTTCTCAAATTCTTCTGGCTTTTTCCCAAATTACTCAAATTCTTCTCGCTTGTTCCCAAATTTCTCAAATTCTTCTGGTTTTTTCTCAAATTACTCAAATTTTTCTGGCTTTTCTCTTGAATTTTTTGAGTTTTTGCCCGAAAACCTAGAAGAGGTCAAATTTTCGGGCTAAACCAGAGCAGACCACAAAAAACTTCAAATTGAGATACAGTGAAACCTCAATTTTACATCCCCTGATTTTAAGTTTTCCTTCATTTTGCATTGTTGTTAAGGTCCCACCTATATATTATACATAACACATTTCCCTGATTTTCCATTTTCCTGGATTTTACACGATTATATCTGGTCCCCTGAAAAACTTAAAATGGGGGTTCTACTGTAGGCGCCTCTCCCACTGATTTATATAGGACCTCGACAGGTCTGAGATTTGGATTAAGAATTTTGCAGCATCGGGTATAATAAATCTCAAAAAATTCAATTTTTTTTTCCTCTAGAAATTTGTGTTTTCTAGTGAAAAAAAAATAGAATTTTTTGAGATTGTAATATTCGGATTTTAAAAAATACTAAAACCTGATTGGCTCTTGTTTCTTTGTATCTGGAAGTTTATTGTGCGGAGAGAACAATGGATTCAGTGAAAGACAGAGTTATGCAGGGGACTCCCTCCCTTTTTTTGGCCGGTTACCAATGATTTATAATAAAAGTGCTCCTTCAATTACCCACGGCCCCTTCAAACACATCTGCACTGCTTGTAATTAGATAACAAGGGGGGAAGCTTAATTGGGTTTTTCCAATAAAGACCATACAGGATACAGTTCTTCCACCTACTGCATAATATTAAAGGACAACTAACCTTTTTTCTACGTCTCTTTGAATCTGTCTAGATGAAAAATGTAAGTGGTTGTTCCCCTTTAAATTAACTGTTAGAATGATGTAGAGAGTGATATCCTGAGACAATTAGTAATTGGTTGTCATTTTTTATTATTTGTGGTTTTTGAGTTATTTAGCTTTTTATTCAACAGCTCTCCAGTTTGCAGTTTCTGCAATCTGGTTGCTAAGGTCCAAATTCCCCTAGCAACCATGCATTGATTTAAATAAGAGACTGGAATATGAATTGGAGAGACCTAAATAGAAAGATGAGGAATAAAAATAGCAATAATTATAAATGTGTAGCCTTACAGAGCATTTGTTTGTTTTTTTTGGTGAGGGTCAGTGACCCCCATTTGAAAGTTAGAAAAAATCAGGAGAAGAAGGCAAATAATTAAAAAAAAAAAAACTATTGAAAAATAAATAAATAAAGATCAGCTGAAAAGTTGCTTAGAATTGGCCATTCTATAACATTTTAGGGTCAGGCCACACTGGGCGTTTTGGGGAGATTTGGTCGTCTGGTGACTAATCTCCTCGTTTTTGCGGCGACCAATCTCCCCAAATGCCTTCCCTCAATCTGCGCCCACTAAAATGAAAAAACGCTGGCACTAATCACACGCGGCAATTCGTTTTCCGAAGTTGCCTCATCACTGCGTGTGATTAGCGCCGGCGTTTTTTCATTTTAGCCAGCGCAGATTGAGGGAAGGAGTTTGGGGAGATTGGTCGCCGCAAATAATAACAAATGAAAATCAATTACAAATTGTCTCAGAATATCACTCTCTAGTCTACATCATACTAAGAGTTAATTTAAAGGGGAACAACCCTTTAAGGAGATGTAAGCAGAGGGAGAGGGGCCCAGTCTAGACTGTGAATAATAGATTATTGTACCTATTAGTTAATTAGTGATCCCTGTCTGTGAAGTGTGGCTAATATAATGGCAAGTGGACAGTTTCTTAGCGGGATCCCCTGGAAGGGAAGGGGATTATCAAGGGTTATAGTTTTCAGCACTTTCTTAGGAAATGCTAACGAGGAGGAACGTCGTTACTGTGTCCCAGCAAGGCTGACATTTCCCATTCAGTAGAAAAGTGACAGCCCTTTCCAGCCAACAATCCCTCAATGTCACCGGCTAAAGACTGAACATAATATCTGTTAGTTCTGCCTCTGCTTATCTACTAACTGGGGATATATTCTTAAAGTGATAGCGACACCGCCTGCTCCAATATCTGAGGGCTTATGTAATATAATATAAGACGCATACAGGGTTCTGTAATATAATATAAGACACATACAGGGTTATGTAATAAAATATAAGACACATACAGGGTTTTGTAATATAATATAAGACACATACAGGGTTCTGTAATATAATATAAGACACATACAGGGTTCTGTAATATAATATAAGACACATACAGGGTTCTGTAATATAATATAAGACACATACAGGGTTCTGTAATATAATATAAGACACATACAGGGTTATGTAATATAATATAAGACACATACAGGGTTATGTAATAAAATATAAGACACATACAGGGTTCTGTAATATAATATAAGACACATACAGGGTTTTGTAATATAATATAAGACACATACAGGGTTCTGTAATATAATATAAGACACATACAGGGTTCTGTAATATAATATAAGACACATACAGGGTTCTGTAATATAATATAAGACACATACAGGGTTATGTAATATAATATAATACACATACTGGGTTATGTAATAAAAGGCACTAAGTAGGAGCAGTAACCCATAGCAACCAATCAGATGGTAGCATTTACTGGTCACCTGTTTAAAAGCAAACATCCTATTGGTTGTTATGGGTTACTGCTCCTGGGCAAACTTAGTGCCTTTTATTACATAGGGAGTTAAGGCACCTACTTACTAACATTCGAAGTTCTATTTTTTCACAAATCAAATATCTTTCTATAAAAATTATTTCTAAAGTGTAAAAACCACGAAAAACTTAACAAAAAACATTGCCAAGTAAAAGCAGCAGTCGAGGTCCCATAGAAGTCAATGGGAACTGCGCTGATCCTATTAGACCCTTTTTTTAGCCATTCTGTAGTGATGGGCAAATAAAAAACAAATTTTGCCATCGTTGATTAAATTTGCGAAACTCCGGCGAAAATTCACCGGCATCGAAAAATTGACTTTAGCGGCAGCGTCAAAATTGATGCGGGTATCAATTTTCGAGTTTCCTCAATTTTTCGATGTTTCGCAAATTTCGCGGGAAATTCACAGATTCTTTGGCGAAACGTGAGCAATTCGTCCATCACTACCATTCAGACTTTTTTTCAGGTTTTTTTTTACTCTAGTAATTTATAAAGGTTTTCATATCTTTATTCGGATAGTTCAGTTTCTTTTTTACGGATCTTTAAATAAATGACATGGCATTCGTGGTTTTAGGGTAAAATTCGTTTAAAGGGGTGGTTCACCTTTAAATTAGTATGATGTAGAGAGGGATATTCTGAGACAATCTGCAATTGGTTTTCATTTTTTATTATTTTTGGTTTTTGAGTTATTTAGCTTTTTTTTCAGTGGCTCTCCAGTTTGTAGTTTTAGCAATCTGGTTGCTAGGGTCCAAATTATCCTAGAAA
Source organism: Xenopus laevis (assembly GCF_017654675.1). NCBI lineage: Eukaryota > Metazoa > Chordata > Amphibia > Anura > Pipidae > Xenopus > Xenopus laevis. Next base: position 157,262,340 of record NC_054381.1, read on the forward strand.
CCGTTCATTGGTTTGGAATATGAATATTAGAGGCCTGAATAGAAAGTGGAGAAAAGCTGGAACGAGTCAGAAGAAAAAGGCAAATAATCTAAAAACTATAAAAAAAATAAATAATGAAGACCAATTGAAAAGTTGCCTAGAACTAGACATTCTACTACATAGTAAAGTTAACTTCAAGGTGAACCACATCTTTAATCACGATTTCAAAAAAAACTTAAAACCACTAAAATAAGAATGTAGATAAATCGGCCCAGGAGCGGCAACCCATAGCAACCAATCAGCAGGAAGGATTTACTGGTCACCTGTTTAAAAGCAAACATCTTATTGGTTGCTGTGGGTTTACTGCTCCTGGGCTAACGTAGACCCTTTTATTACATATTGGGGTAAAAGTTTAATGACATAAACACGGCAGCCCCACCTATAAAAAATATAAAACAATATGGCGTTTGGAAACCTCACGTTTAGCTGCGGCCCCGACACTTTATTATTATTGGAACATCAAAAAAAGAAAAAAAAACCAAGCTCCGGGGTTCAGTTTCCAGTTCGGTATTTCGCTTTCTATTAATACAAATTGATTGGTTGCTATGCAGCGGCCAATCAGGATACGAGCGGTAACCTCAGATGCAAATGGGTATTTTTAGCTGATGCATTTCCTGAATAAATAGACTCTCAGATTAAAATGATTCTCATTCCGGAGTCAGTTATGTTGCCTTTAGTCCTTTTATTCCCCTTTCTGACGCTATAAAGGGGCCCGGGCAGATCATGTGCATTGGCCAAGCTGTAACCTTATAAATACACATGCCTGGACTCAATGGAGCCTTCCCAAATAGATGGACAACTATCTCTGGCTATTTCAGTCCAGTGAGAGCTGGAAAATTCTTTCAGTCCTACAGAGAGATCAGACTGACAGCAGGGCTGGGGCTGGGGGGCTAAATAGGGTTTGCCGGACCCCCCATTGCATTATCTAACCTTCATACGATTCTGCCCCGGTAGTTTTCCTACAGCTCCAAACCAGAAAGTACAAGTATGGGACCTGTTCTCTGGAATACTCAGTTTTCCAGATAACGGGTCTTCCATAATTTGGATCTCCATCAGTGATGGGCGAATTTCTCCTGTTTTGCTTCGCCGACAAATTCGTGAATTTCCCGCAAAATTTTCGAAATTCGCGAAACAGTGGAAAATTCACGTAAAAAGCGGGAAATGTGAAATATCACAAAAAACTTGTGAAATTCTGACATTTTCACGTAAAAATCTTGAAATTCTGACATTTTATGAAAAAAATTTAGAAAATCAGACATTTTCATGAAAAATCGTGACAATCCCACGTCCAAGCAGCTGACGTTGACGCCAATTGTGAAGCGAGCGACTTTTCAGACCTGCGTCCAAAAAATGTTAACGCCGGCGAATTTTAGCCGGAGATTCACAAATTTATTCGCCAGTGGCGAAATGCGGAATGCCAGGCAAATTTATTCACCCAACACTAATCTCCATACTTTAAGAGGGTTATTTATCAAAGGTCGAATTTTACAGCAACGTGAGCTTTTTAAAACCTCGAACGGTCTCCAATTTAAGGACAAACTCGAATAGAACCGGGAAACTCAAATGAAGTGAGTTTTCAGCGAAAAATAATCTCGAATGGCTCTAATTGATAGAACTCGAACATCGCGAAGCCTACAAACATCTTCAAATGGGTCAAGGGACTTCTGCCATTGACTCCTACATGATCTCGGCAGGTTTTAGACGGGGTATTTTCAGGTTCAAGCTATTTCGTGGGTCAGGGTATAACAAATCCCTAAAAAAAAATACTTTTTGACCAAAAAAAATGAATCTTGAAAACTCGAATTTCGTTGGAAAAAACAACTCGATCCTTAATAAATGAGCCCCAAAGTCTACTAAAAATCATTTAAACATTACACACAATAGGATTGTTTTGCCTTCGAAAAAGATTTTTATTATAAGTATGACTATAATTATATTAGTCTGTTGGAGAAGACCTTTCTAGATAATGGGTTTCCGGATGACAGATCTTATACCTGTAAATCAACAACCTTCTGACTTTTCATAGTAAGTGAGGTTGAAAAAAGACACACGTCCATCAAGTTCAAACTGAAGTCTATATATAACCTGACTAACTGCCAGTTGATCCAGAGGAAGGCAAAAAACTAGGGATGCTTTTGTGGATTCGGCCGAATCCCCGAATCCTTCGTGAAAGATTCGGCCGAATACCGAACCGAATCCGAACCCTAATTTGCATATGCAAATTAGGGGCGGGAAGGGGGAAACATTTTTTACTTCCTTGTTCTCTGACAAAAAGTCACACAATTTCCCTCCCAGCTCCTAATTTGCATATGCAAATTAGGATTCGGTTCGGCCGGGTAGAAGGATTCGGTCGAATCCGAATCCTGCTGAAAAAGGCCAAATCCCGAACCGAATCCTGGATTCGGTGCATCCCTACAAAAAACCCCATCTGAAGCCTCTCCAATTTGTCTCAGAGGTGGAAAAATTCCTTCCTGACTCCAAAATAGGACCAGTCCCTGGATCAACTTGTACTTTTTTTTCGCTATCTTATCTTATCAATTTGTCACTTTCTTCCCCTACTACCATCTGTCTCCATGTTGTATTTCCGTTATCCCCGAAAATTTCACGAAACTAGAATGTTGACGCCTGTGTCAATTCGCATTAATTTTGATGCCTGAGTTAAAGTCAATGGGCGTCCGAATGGTGTTGACGTGCAATGGTTTCCATGCAAGCGACTTTCCAAATTTTTTTGACGCCGGAGAATTTTCGCTGCAGAATTTTAGTGGGAGTTTCACAAATGTATTTGCCGGTGACGAAATGTGGAAATTCCCCGCAAATTTGCCTGACAAATTTATTCATCCATCCATCAATTATAACAACACATTTGTAGCCTTACAGAGCAATTGTTTTTAGATGGGGTCAGTGACCCCCCTCCCTTTTGAAAGCTGGAAAGAGTCAGAAGAAGAAGGTAAATAATTAAAAAAAAACTATAAAAAATATAATGAAGACCAATTGATAAGTTGCTTAGATCTAGAACATACTAAAATTGAACTTAAAGGTGAACCACCCCTTTTTAGTCCAGTTGTCTAAAACTATCACCCTCTATATTATACTAAAAGTTCATTTAAATGTGAACAAACCCCTTTAAAGGCAGCTCTGAGTCACAGAACTAGTGATGGGCGAATAAATTTGCCAGGTGTGAATTCGCGTTGAATTCCTGAGTAACTAGTGTGAAAATTCGCAAAAAAAGTTTTGGACGTACATCGGAAAAGTCGTTCACGTCAAAACCGTCACGCGTCAACATTATTTGGACGGCCGTTGACTTTGGAGGCTGTTTCGTGAATTTCACAGGAAATTCCCCAGGTGATTTCTGGAGCTCACTCCTGTACAAGCAGCTGCCTGAGTCACAAAGTGCAGTACAGAGGGCAAGGTGTTCCGAAAAGGTTACTGTAATATTGTAAATCTGCACAAACTGCCAAGTTTCATTGATAAACATGAGCCACAGCTGTCATATTCTTAGCAGAGATCATACACTTCTATAAAATTCCTGTACAGGTATAGCATCTGTTATCCAGAAACCCATTATCAAGAAAGCTCCGGTTTACAAGAAGGCCGTCTCCCATAGACTCCACTTTAATCAAATAATTCCGATGATTAAAACTGAATTTCTTTTTCTGTGTAATAATAAAACAGTAGCTTGTACTTGATCCCAACTAAGATATAATTAATCCTTATTGGAGGCAAAACCAGCCTATTGGGTTTATTTAATGTTTAAATGAATTTTAAATATATGGAGATCCAAATTACAGAAAGATCCCTTATCCAGAAAACCCCCCGGGCATTCAAAATACAAGTTCCTATACCTGTACTGTCTAAGGGAAACAATATGGCAGTTCTCCATCTAATCAGTGGGGATCTTTTATAAAGTTCACGCATCGCCTATTTATTCGCAAATGATTGTATTGCTCATGCTTTTTCCTTAACTCTAATAACTTGTACTGCTCTGCCCGTTTTTCTGTGTTTTTTCAAATTTGCATTGTAAATAAATTTTCGCAAATGACACGGGAGTTTGCGCGAGTGTGCCACTGTGCGAGGTTTGTTGTGCGCCAAAATAGCGTTGACAGTAACGTAAATGCATAATTTGCAAAACTGTTTTGCAAATATTTTCTCCGCCACCAAAGTTGTGACGTGTGCACATAAATTTTGCGATTTTTGACATATTTAAAGATGCTCATTCGCATAGTGAGAAAAAATTCGCAATTCTGTTTGCACACTCTTATTCAGCTTTATAAATATGACCATGCGCAGGACAAATATATTCACTGTGTGAACCAATCTGCCCTGCACAAAGTTTATAAATGAGCCCCTGTATATATATATATATATATATATATATATATATATATATATATATATATATATATATATATATATATATATATATATATATAAACATATATATATATATACATACACACACACACACACACAGTTATGGGATACAGAAACCCATTATCCACAAATCACCGAATTATGGAATAGCAGTCTTCCATAGGCTCTATTTTATCCAAATAATCCAAATTTTTAAATGATTTCCTTTTTTTGTGTAATAATAAAACAGTAGCTTGTACTTGATCCCAACTAAGATATAATTAAAGGGGTTGTTCACCTGTCAAACACTTTTTTCAGTTCAGTTGCTTTCAGATTGTTCCCCAAAAATAAAGACTTACTTTCCATTATTTATTTTTTTACTGTTTTTGCAAAATCGAAGTTTAGGGCAGGGGCACACGGGCAGATTCGGGGAGATTTAGTTGCCTGGCTACTAATCACCTCTTCTTCAGGGCGACAATCTTCTGCCTTCTAAAATGAAAAATCGCCTGCGGTAATGCACTTGCGGCGATTCGATTTCCGAAGTCGCCCGAAGTTTCCTCGTGAGGCAACTTCGGAAATTGAAGCTCCGTGAGTGCCACTGCGCTGGCGTTTTCTCGTTATAACAGGCGAAAGGCAGGGGGGTGGCAGTTCAGGGAGATTGTCGCCTTGATGAAGAGGCGATTAGTCGCCAGGCGACTAAATCTCCCGCGGTAGGGGGCAGAAGAAGGGGTGCTTAGGTGCCACCCCACTAACCCCACATGCCAAATGCAGGCAGCACTGTATTCATTGGTGGCAACTCAGTCATCTATTTTGGGAGGCTGGATGTAAAGTGCCTGGCAGGTATAAATGACAACATGCGCCCTACTGCGCAATGCATTCTACTTCAAAAATATTGAAAACCCAGTATATTTGGCCAATGGAAACCTCATGGCTTTGCAGATTTTTTGGGACATGTCTGAATAATGAAAAAATGAATGAAAGTTGCTGTTGTATCCGTATGAATATGAGTCAATCTCTCCAATTTTGTATTGTTATATAGACTATTATATATTGTTTTAGCAAATCTATTAAGTCCAATATAAAGATCATCCAAACATGGGGGGGGAAAGATCAGAATGCAGAATTAATAACACAAAGATATGTAAATAAACTTCATATAGCTTGGCAAATGCAGGCAACTAATTCTCACTTGATGGAACCACTCAGCTTCCATGTGGTAATCGGGGTGAGAGCATCACTCATATTAGTTGATGTGAAAGGGTCTCAGATGACAACAGACATTAGGAGATAAATATAAGAGAAGGTTAAGTAAGGAGAGAAGTAGGGAAGGATAGTGGAGCTTGAAAAAAAGCTTTACACTTCTGGTGCCATTCTGTTGTGTCCACAAGAAACACGTGTCCTCCAGACCAGCCAACCTCAAACTTCTGAGATGTCCAAGCATTCCAACATGATGATCTATGTACTTTTAAGATAACCTGGTAATTGCAGCAGATTTGCCTGTTCCTTATATTTGGAAAGTCAAGAACTTTATTAATGAGAGTGCAAATAGGGGCAACAGACCTGGGCATCACAAATGGTGGAGCATTACCAAGGAGCAGTTATTGGAAGCATTGGAGGTTGGGAAAATGTCATACTGCTCTACTTTACTGTCCCCACATTGCCCAGTTGATATTATTTTGTATTATTATAGAAAATTATCTTCAACATTTCCAGCTGCTTCTCTGTGGTGTCCCACAATATGTGATGGCCAGGACTGTTGCCCCTATTTGTACCCCAATAATAAAGTCCTGTAATAAGCCAATATAAGGAACAGGTAAATCTGATGGAGTTTAGGTTACCTAGTGTACTCAGATAGTGGTGTTGAGCTGTTGTAGTCTTCAGAGTATGAGGTTGACCACTTTTTGACGGAGAACATCTGTTTCTTATGGATACAAAAGAATAACAACAGAAGTAAATATGAATAGCAATAGTTAAAGAGATACAACTAAAAAAAGAGGGTGAATCCAAATATTTGGCCTACTGAGTCTTTGAAAGCCCGAGATTATGCAGGAAAGAAATTACAAGAACATGATGAACTTACTTTCACAGAGCCTTCTTCTCAAAATTCCTCTGATCTTATCAATAGCGTTGTAGTCTGACACGTGGAAGACGTGAGCTGATTTGGGATCGGAGGCAATCTCATCCAGTTCTTCTTTCAGAGCTTCTCCAACTCCTACGGCAAATATCCTGATTCCTGCTTTATGAGCAGCGGTGGCTGGTTCCAGCACCAGATCTTGGCTCCGTCCATCTGTCAAGAGTATGGCTACTTTTTTAATTGCCCTGTCCCTAGGCCTCCCACCGGCCTCTTCAGAGAAACTGTACGTTGTTATATATTGAAGTGCGTCCCCAGTGTTGGTGTTTCCTCCATAATATTTTATATTTCGTGCAGCTTCTTTCACATCCTCCAGAGTCTGGTATCTTCCCAGATCAAACTCAGTGTAAGGTTTCCCACTGTACCGCACAACTCCCACGCGGGTCTTATCTGGTTCAATTTCAAAGGTATCCACTAAATTTGCTACCCACTGCCGAACCTTTTCAAAGTCTTCTTTGCCTACACTTGAAGAGGTGTCCAAGATGAAGACCAAGTCATAGTGAACATTCTTACAGCCTAAAGATTCAAAACAATGGAACTGAGCAAGTCAGGAAAATAACAACACTAAGCATGTCTCTTGCAGACTATATTAATGCACTTTTATGAGCAATGGGCAATGCAAAGAACATTTATTTTCTGAAGAACATGTTTGACTAAGCAACAGTAGGGCTCAAGCTCATAGGGCTGATCTCTCTTTTCACTCCTAAATAACACACAAACCACTGCCACATTATAAAGTAGAATTCTCAAAGTCCTATCTCTCCCTATATTGACATTTTCTTTCTTGTACCCTGCCCTATAGAGGTAATTGTCAATATACAAATATCAAGTATAGCAACTAAAAGAGCCAAGGTTAAACTGGATGTTATGATGGTTCTCCAAGATGTACAGTAGGACCTGAGATTAACTGTGAGTTGAATTAGAATCCCAGAGATCAGCAGAAGCAAGAGAAATTAAAATCAAGCAGAAGCCAGTGGATAAGCCTCGTGGAAAGCAGGTGCCTCAGCCAGGAATAGGTGGTGTGCCAGAAAGTTACAAATAGCAATACTGCAAATTATTCGTTGCTTGATGTGAAGCAGTGAAGTATTTATGTTTAGTGGAGCAGCAGGTCCTCCTTTTGGAAAACCCAAAAGTATCTCAGCAGTAGCATTTTAATTTATTCAAGAGGACAAAAACAGAAGTTAGGATTAACCATTAGTAGAAAGCTGAAGCAGACTAAATGGGGTTGGATGAGGACAGGCGCAGGCAGTTTAGTAGCATACAAGTTTCAGATTCTTGGGAGAGAGATTGTAGGGGTGTAAATAAGGGTGGACCTACTAGGGTTGGGTCCGTAGCACACATTTTCATAAATGTTCTCTTTATTCCTTCCTATAGCATTTTTTTGAACCTTAATGATATATTTTATAAGGTGTATACCGATTATATGACCAAAAATATGTGGACATCCATTCTAACAATTGGAACACCCATCGTTGCTGATACAGGTGTCACTGCATCGCGACTACTTTGTGGCAAAAGTTTGAGAAGGCACTTTCCTGACTCACCAGGGTAAAGAACATGACTGGCCTGCACTGAGCCATGGCCTCAAGTCTACGGAATGCCTGTAGCCTGTAGTAAAGAGCTTCATATTAATCTATATTAATCTATTTGGTTGGGAATTAGAAAGGTGTCCACAGAGTTTAGGCCATGTAGAGTATACTATAGCAATCTGAACACCATGGACTCAGGTGAGAGCAATGTATTCACCAATGCTCAGGTAGACAGGCATCCAGAACAAATGCCAAGTTCTCCCATGGCCCATAGGATCCAATCTGCAGCTTGAATTTGCTTTGCTCTTTGATTAGGTTACTACACCTACAGTATGTGAATGGTTCTTAGAGTTGGGTCAAACTTTGAGCCTATTATGATGGAAGTGTAGGAGAAGATGATACAACACTGAAATAGCAACATGAAATGACTTACCTGCCCTTTGCACTTGGGCGTTGCCTCCACTGCACGCTAAAAGGAAAAGTAGAAGCGCTAACGGAGATATCTGATAAACTTTTGTACGTGGCATTTCTCTGGCCGCACTCTTCTTTGAAATGCATACAGATTATCCAAAGAGTTACCTGCAAGAAATGATATATAACTTATCATAGTATATGATATATATATATATATATATATATATATATATATATATATATACTAGTAATATTGTTTATTGGGGGGATTACATTTTATTTGCTAAATAATTCTCCATCTTGCCCTACTGCCATTTCTTACTGTCACCATCTTGCCCTACTGTCTCCATCTTGTCCTACTGTCTCCACCTTGTCCTACTGTCTCCATCTTGTCCTACTGTCACCATCTTGCCCTACTGTCTCCATCTTGTCCTACTGTCTCCATCTTGTCCTACTGTCTCCATCTTGTCCTACTGTCTCCATCTTGCCCTACTGTCTCCATCTTGGCCTACTGTTTCCATGCTGTCCTACTGTCAACATCTTGCCCTTCTGTCACCATCTTGCCCTACTGTTTACATCTTGTCCTACTGTCTCCATCTTGACCTACTTTCTCCATCTTGCTCTACAGCCACCATTATTCCCTACTGTCTCTATCGTGTCCTACTGTCTCCATCTTGCTCTACTGCCACCATCATTCCCTACTGTCCCCATCTTGTCCTACTGTCTCCATCTTGCTCATCTGCTACCATCATTCCCTATTGTCACTTTCTTGGCCTACTGTCATTATCATTCCCAAGTGTCTCCATCTTGCCCTACTGTCTCTATCTTGTTCTACTGTCTCAATCTTGATCTACTGCCACCATCATTCCCTACTGTCACCTTTTTGCCCTACTGTCACCATCATTCCCTACTGTCTCCATCTTGCCCTACTGTTTCCATCTTGCCCTACTTTCTCCATCTTGTCCTACTGTCTCCATCTTGTCCTATTGTCTCCATCTTGCCCTACTCTCACCATCATTCCATATTGTCACCTTCTTGCCCTTCTATGAAATGATATATAACTTATCATAGTATATGATATATATATATATATATATATATATATATATATATATATATATATATATATATATATATATATATATATACTAGTAATATTGTTTATTGGGGGGATTACATTTTATTTGCTAAATAATTCTCCATCTTGCCCTACTGCCATTTCTTACTGTCACCACCTTGTCCTACTGTCTCCATCTTGTCCTACTGTCACCATCTTGCCCTACTGTCTCCATCTTGTCCTACTGTCTCCATCTTGTCCTACTGTCTCCATCTTGTCCTACTGTCTCCATCTTGCCCTACTGTCTCCATCTTGGCCTACTGTTTCCATGCTGTCCTACTGTCAACATCTTGCCCTTCTGTCACCATCTTGCCCTACTGTTTACATCTTGTCCTACTGTCTCCATCTTGACCTACTTTCTCCATCTTGCTCTACAGCCACCATTATTCCCTACTGTCTCTATCGTGTCCTACTGTCTCCATCTTGCTCTACTGCCACCATCATTCCCTACTGTCCCCATCTTGTCCTACTGTCTCCATCTTGCTCATCTGCTACCATCATTCCCTATTGTCACTTTCTTGGCCTACTGTCATTATCATTCCCAAGTGTCTCCATCTTGCCCTACTGTCTCTATCTTGTTCTACTGTCTCAATCTTGATCTACTGCCACCATCATTCCCTACTGTCACCTTTTTGCCCTACTGTCACCATCATTCCCTACTGTCTCCATCTTGCCCTACTGTTTCCATCTTGCCCTACTTTCTCCATCTTGTCCTACTGTCTCCATCTTGTCCTATTGTCTCCATCTTGCCCTACTCTCACCATCATTCCATATTGTCACCTTCTTGCCCTTCTATAACCAACATTCCCTACTGTCTCCATCTTGCCCGACTGTCCCATAGACACCATTGCTTCCTTGATGAGCTAAGTACCTAGGTTTGACCCCAGCCAGGGCCCTATCTGCACAAAGTGGGTATGTTCTCCCTGTGTCTGCTTGGTACTTTGGGTACTATGCTTTCCTCAAAAACACTCCAAACCCATACGCCAGCTTTATTAGCCCCTTGTAAAATTACCCATAATGTGCGCAAATGTGATAGGGACCTTAGATTGTAAGCTCCAAGGGGCAAAAAATTATGTATTGTCTCTTCTGCAGAAATTGTTGGTAATATACAACAAAAAGATAACAATAAAAAGACAAAAACATTTTTCCGTCAAACTATATTTTACATTGTTTTCTGATACAAGATAATACTTTGCCTTTGACAACCCATTAGCTTTGGAGCCAACTCCTCATCCTATTACACAACATGGTTCCCCTGTATTAATAGCGGCACTTTAGTCTCCAATACAGGCAAATTCACAAGATAAGCATATCATTGAGTGAGTCAAGTGACCCCAGGACACCCTGGTGCTAATTTAATTTGAGAACTTGATATGCCAAAAGTAATATGAGTAAGGCAAGTGCCGACATCAGTCAGACATTCTATCCATGTTCTAATCTGCCCACAGACAATCATATCTAATTTGGCCCTGACTTTGTGTATCTGCAGGTTGTTCTGAGCGCCTACCCAAATGAAGCATCCACCCTAATTCAATAAATATTTACTCATGATGAACGGTTGAGATTTTGGTCTTTTTAGTCGCTCAGTGCTCCCCTAGATTGTGTCTCAGGGTAGGGAGAGGGAATTTGCCCTGAGTTCCAAGTGTCAAATTGGCCCCTAATGGGAGAAAGGAGTATATTTCTGTATGTACTGTACATCGGAATTCCAATATGCAACCCACTAGCTATGCATCCCATCTAAACCAAAGGTTGTTGGTGCAATGCATGGAATGGGCTGGATGGCAGGACATTGATTATCCCCTCCCCCTTATATGGGGATTTTTGTCCCCAAGAATGGATGTTTAGTAGGAAGAGAGTAAGGTAGCGACAGTGGGACAAAATGGCAACAGAGGGGGGGGCAATAGTAAGTTATATGGTCACCATAGGGCAAGACAGAGATGAGATGGTGACAGTAGGGCAAGATGGTGACAGCTGGATAGGATGGGATAAATAGAGAAACATGGCAAGAACAGGGCAAGATGGCAGCAGCAGGTGACAGTAGGGTAAAATATAGACAAAATGGAAAGGGTCGTGCAGTCCTACTTTATACAAACAATGGGTCCCCCAAGGCAGTTTTGCATAGGCTGAACCTCAATTACATACGTTATAGCCCTAAATACAGAACATTCATCATGTTTAGTCGTAAACCTTTAATTTAACTTTAATTTTTCAATTGGTCTGTATTATTTATTTTTTTATACTTTTTCTTATGACTCTTTCCGGCTTTCAAATGAGGGTCACGGACCCCAACTAAAAACAAATGCTCTCAAAGGCTACACATTGTTACTGTATTGTTACTACTACTTTGCATTACTCATCTTTTTTTTCCGGGCCTCTTCTGTTCATATTCTAGTCTCTTATTCATATCAGTGCATGGTTGCTAGGGGAATTTGGGCCCAAGCAACCAGATTGCTGAAATTGCAAACTGGAGAGCTGCTGAATAAATAAGCTAAATAACTCAAAAACCACAAATAATAAAAAATGAAAACCAATTGCAAATTGTTTCAGAATATCCCTCTCTACATCATTCTAACAGTTACCTCAAAGGGGAACTACCCCTTTAATTGGTATTCCTACTGAATACAGGGCTGTACAGATACTGTAGAAGTCAGACTTAGTGGGGCATATAAATTAGGTAAATAGCTACCAATCAACAATTAGCTTTTTATGGAGGCAGAATAATGTCAGTTAATCCCTGATCAATGTCTATAGGCATATTTGCCCAGTTTCAGCAAACCCAGTATATCCCCGCCCCCGAGGAACCAGGCCTTTGATCAGTGAGCGGGGTGATTAGAAAGTAAGTTTCCCTTTAACATCACCAGTCAAAGGGCAGTTATGTAACTGATGAGCCTCCACAGTGGTATTTGCGCCTCTGGCATTAAATGACAAGTCCCACCCATGAGCAACAGAGGGCGTGGCTTGTCCTGGAATATGGTAGATACCTGCAATATACAGTAGCTGAATTCTGCAACACATTGCGGCTTGGTTTTCAGTACAGGACTAAACCCCTATGCATATCAATCAATGTATCAATCAATATGGCAGCTTCTAGAGCAAGTATTGAAGGAAAACTTGCCAACTGTATCAGTATAAAAAAACTACACAGGGTTTGTAATACAACAGCTCATTGTTTCACCAATCACTTCCATCTCCCACTCTAATTAAAATGCCGGTATAAACCCCATCGATCCACCTCTTACATTACACCCATATCTCAGGATATATTCCCTTTAGCCCCTTCTCAATACACTTGGTTTCCCTTTGAATGAAATGAATGTGCCCGAGCTGTAAAGGAGTCTCTGTGGATTGAAGGGAAGTTAAAATCAATGGGATGTTTGATAGAGCGGCAATTGACGTGTTTTATAATAAGGAATATGGCGGAACAATAAATACTGATATCCTTAATAAGGTGTTTGGGGAACTGAATGAGGCTATTTATCATCTCACGCACTTACCCGGCGTGTTACAAATCGTTACATTTAAGAAAAAAAATGTGTTAAAGGGCCAACGTGCCATTATTTATTTCCCAGTGTAATTCAGAGTGGTGGTGGGACTGGGGCGTGGAGGCATAAGGGCAGAGTTTGGCACTGGCCACACTGAAACACAAAAAGGAACAGCATTGGCTGGAAGCACAGGTCTAGGGACACAGCAATTAATTTGCCCCTCTTTCTGTACTGTATTCATGATGGACATGATGGGGTAGGCATTTAAATCTCTACCATCCCTACTAAGTTAAGGAGCTCTGGGGGGCATGGTATGAAGGAGCCTGATTGATACCATCAGCCATTAGGACTGCTTTGTACCCACCAGTGTGGTGCAGAAATGTCCCAAATGCAAATGCTGGGTAAATTAATGATTTTGCATCCGTTAGTGCTCAAGCACAGGGTCGGACTGGGTCGGCAGGACACTGGGAAAAAAACCTGGTGGCCCCAACAGCCCAGACCCTGTTTCTGAAAGTGTGTGCCGCTAAAGGAAAGGAAAGCACAGCCAGGGTCAGACTGGGTTGGGCCTGGGGTCCACCAGGTAGGGTTGCCACCTTTTCTGGAAAAAAATACCGGCCTTTTTATATATTTAAGTTTTTTCCCTATTAATAACATTCGGATCAACCATCATTTTTACCGGCCAGGCCAGTAAAATACCGGCTAGATGTCAACCCTAACACCAGGGCTGCTGCCTTAGGGCTCCCCACACCTTCCGCCCAGACACAAAGCCCCCTAGGGCCCCCCACAAATACCACAACCCTCCTCCACCCGCCCCCCTGCCCACGCGTGTACCTTTCCAGGGCAGGAGAAGGCGGTCAGGGCAGCGGTGATATATTGTGGCAGGGACTGGGTCTGGGCTGGCGGGGAACACAAGAGCCGGGGCCCACCGGGTTTTTTCCTGGTGTCCTCCCTGAGCATGGCTGGGGGCAGAAGGGGGTTGCAACTGGGATGGGGGGTTTGTAGGGGGCCCCCAATCCAACACTGCTCAATCACTTGTGTCTGGGGTTTTTGTAAATGACCCTTACTGTCCATTATAGGCATAACGTGGTTCTTTATGGTTCTCATTGTGTTTGTGGACATCATTTCCAGGCCCTTTATTCGTAGGCAAAACCTGATCACTGGCCTTCAAGGTGAAGAATAAAACAGACAGTTAATGCCATTTACAGCACATTATTAAAAACAGTTCTTAAAACCTCAGCAAAATATCATTGAAAACTCCCGAGCCCGACAATTCCTCTTTGTCCTTAACGTTTCTGAATAATGAACGAGGCCAAACTCTTGCGTGACTGATCCTATTGAGTTTATGCACCTTGATGGATTATCCTCCCCAAACCACAGCTCATTGTATCTCCCAGAGACTCCCCTAATTTGCCCAGGAAGGGGAGCGAGCGGGACAACCAAATTTATCAGCCGAAAGTTAATTTTGCTCTTCTGTTGTCATAAAAGTCATTGGGAACCAAAAGGCATGTGTGATAAATAGTCAGTGTGCAAAGAATCAACACAAACTGGGAGCACCCACTGCCCTCATCAGCAAACGAGACTCCAGATATATTTATTTTGTCATACACCTGACTAGAACAAATCTATCTTTTAAAGGGACAGTACTCTATATTGACTATTTAAGGGGTTCAAATGTATGAATTAAAGTGGAAAATACAAAGATTCTGTTTAGTGTCCCCTATGCTGGTACATTTTATTTACAGAAGAGAAGATACTAATGGGAATAAGGGTAACTTTCATCATTTCGGTTTCTTTCGATGCAACATTCTTTCCCCACATCGAGCTCAATTTTGCACCTGTCACTGGGGGTTTGAGATCCTAGAATTCAGATGCAAAACTTATGACCATCAGTAAATATTACGCAATGTTTTCACCGGCAATTTACCATTTTTTTTGTGACATCCGGAGAGACTGGTGATCATTTAAATAGTGGGATGAGTGTCTGACCTAGAGGCAGCCTAGGTAAGACCATTGGTTATAACCATTGGGCTATTATATCCACAGCAATGCTCATTTCCTATTATTATTAACCTTCATATAAGTTCATTTTTGCATGAGCCAGCAAGCACCGCTGTCCCAAAGGCACCACAACCTCCCTTTATAATACTGACACAAGTTCACTTTGATCCTCCATATCCTGAGGGTCATTTGCTGCCACTACAGAGTAAAAGTCTTTCCCACTATTCAATTAAAATTATAAGTTGTGACAGAAAAAAAACATTATTTTGGAATAATAACAGTGTCAGCATTACTTGTCTTGGCTGCTTGTTTCATCTTCACAGTATCATTTTATATTATAATATGCCTAACTCTTCTTGCTACAGATATGGCTACAGTCTGCTGATAATACACAATCACATTCAGTGTTATATGTTACAGCCTAAATAACAAGGGGAATATTTAAGCTTTTTTATTTTAATTTAATTAATTTAATTCTATAAACCTTTTATAATTATCACTTTCTAACAGTGGTGGAAATTTGCCCCTGAGATTGAACGAATGAGAGATAGTAGGTAAGAGAAATCAAGATGGAATCAGAAGGTACAATGGTGATAATACAGCAAGATTTAGACAGTAGGGCAAAACAGAGAGAGATTGGATCAAGATGATGATAGTTGGAAAAAATGGCAACTGTAGCAGGTAATGTAAATCAGAGGAACATGATGGTGATAATACAGCAAGATGGAGACAGTAGGGCAAGATGGAGACAGTAGGGCAAGATGGAGACACTATGATAAGACGGAGACACTATGGCAAGATGGAGACAGTAGGGCAAGATGGAGACACTATGGCAAGATGGAGACAGCAGGACCAGATGGAGACAGAAGGCCAAGCTGGAGACAGTAGGGCAAGAAAGATTGGGTCAAGATGATGATAGTTGGAAAAAATGGCAACTGTAACAAGTAAGGGGAATCATGGTGGAATCAAAACGGCACAACGGTGATAATATGGCAAGATGAAGACAGTATGGCAAGATAGAGAGAGATTGGGTCAAGATCATGATAATTGGAAAAAAATGGCATGGAGGGACATGATGGTGATAAGAGAGAGACAGTGGGACCAGATGGAGACAGAAGGCCAAGCTGGAGAGAGTAGGACAAAAGAGATTGGGTCAAGATAATTATAGTTGGAAATAATGGCAACTGTAGCAGGTATGGGAAATCAAGGTGGAATAAGAAGGGCATAATGGTGATAATATGGCAAGATGGAGACAGTATGGCAAGATAGAGAGAGAGATTGGGTTAGGATTGTGTCAAGATGACAAGAACTGGGGAAAAAATGGGACCCGAAGATTAAGATGAAGATGGTGGGTCAAGATGGTGACAGTGAGTCAAGGTATAAACATTGGGAGAATATGAAGTCAGTGGATAAAGAGGGGGGCTAAAATGGTTTACACCAGTGCTGCCAAATTTATGAGCCTTTAGTTGTTGATAATTTATAATAATACTAATTTATAATCTGCACCAATTTAACCAATGCAACCAATTTAAAGCTCTCGCATAGCGAGTAAAATGCGTGTCAGGCGCTTAATATTTTAGCTTCATTAGGCAGAAAGACTGGTACTCTTAATATATCTCGGTGGAAGGGTGGAAGGTTTGATGCGGGTGGTTCTCATGATGTAAGGTGGTAGAATTACTACAGGGTCCTTCCTTGATTTATCTAATTTATAATTACCACATCAAACAACAGCCGTTGGCCATGCTAAGAGTTTGGTAACAGCTGAGGGGCTGTATGTTGGGAAGTAATATGGTATACAAGCGATTGGGTCTTGCAATGTCTTTTCTTTTCCCCATGTCCTAGCACAGCAGAATAGAAACGTGTGGGTCCATGGTATATGACTGCAGTGGAACATGGCGGTAGGGTGGTTAGACACTTTACCTTTGCCACTGCTAAAGACACAAACCTATTCATGTCATTGTAGGATCAGAATCAATCCAATATATCTATTTGACTGGGATCTAGAGCCCAGTAAATCCCATCGTAGGATCAGATTCCATTCCAAAACCATTAAAGTATTTTTATGTACAGACAATCCTCTGCTTTGAAACTCGAACTGCAAGTCCTGCCCAGTACGCAGGAAACAAGCCCTAAATATATCATCTGAGGTCTCCTGGGCTGGTGGCCCTCACCTCAAGGCTGGAAATATAAAAACATACACCTGTTGCACCAACCAATAATCCAGGGGTCATTTCCCCTACGCTAAAATCAAAGCAAATGATACAGACAAGATGACCATCAAATGGGTGAAATGATAGTGAGAGATACTAGGGGAGAACTTAGCAAGAGCAGGATGAATATAGGACTTGGATTACTATAGATACAACCTGAAATAAGTATACGCAGATGCCACCATAGCTGGCATTTGGGTCTGTTGACTTCTGAAATGTGAGACATGGAATTTTTGGTCTAAACCTGTGACTCTTCTAGCAAAGACAACCTCAGCCTAGACTAGATTGTTACAGCAACATCTCTCAAAGGAAATTGTCTCCAACTCTCCATGGTCAGTGACCCAAAAACCTTGCAAACACTGAGTTTTATAGAGGATCTTAGCCCAGGAAGGCTGAATGTGCAGTTGTAAAGATCAATTGCATCTCAATCATAAAGCAGGACAGGAGAAAGAGGCACTAAACACTGGATTGTGCACAAAAAGCCCAATAAACTGCTCTGTTAGACATTATACTGTATTTCGGTTCCTGGCAAGACCAAGTGCCATTTCCGTTCCTCTTGGCAAGACAGAAGCTGTGTGCTCAGGACATAGTACAAATATGATGTAGACAGGGAAAGCTTTTCTGGTGCCTTGTAAAGTGCAGCCGGCAATAAAACTGCTAATAGCTGATACAGGCAAAGTGAGAAAGACATACGGCTTAAAGGAGAACTAAAACTCAACAAAGAATTTGCTAGAATTTGTAGAATTCAGGCACTTGCTGTACATGCTCTACATGAAATATATTAATACTAACATATATTGTGTTCAATAGACCATTCACTGGTTAATAATCAATGTTGGAATAAAGAATTAAGAATATGGTATCTACTGTATATGATTGGGTCTGAGCTTTTTCAGTATGCTTTGCTGAAATGCTACAGTATTCCATGTTACTGGGAACCCTTGGAATGGAGTTCCAACCTGCAACGGAGCTTCATGAGCTTTAACTGGGTTAGGTAGAGGCAGGTAATTTTGAGGTTGGTTCTATGGGGAGGACGGCAGGCAAGTGCAGGGTGAATCCTGGGTGCAAAAAGGTGCAAGGAGTGAGGCAGAAGTCAGATGGAGGTTGGGGGAGGCCCATTCAAGGGGCATAAAGGAGCTATGACCAGAAGCTAACCCCCTTTTTCCCCAAAATACAGAGAAACCTTCCCAAATCCCTTCAAAGCCAGGTATCTTGGCCATTCCCGCTCCATCCCAGCCATGCCCAGGTTCTGGATGGCCACATCCTATTCTGCCCTGACTTTACCCCTCCAACAGTGCTCCATGATCCTGTGGCTTTTTAGGATGTGCGTGACCTGTTATGCAGAATGCTCGGGACCTGTTACCCAGAATGCTCGGGACCTGGGGTTTTCCGAATAACAGACACAGTGATCTGGTAGATTTACCCTTAAATGTAAATTCGGTATCTAGACCCTTGCTTCCATCCAAAGCATAAGTTCGGTAAATCCAAAAAGTTGGGTATAGATAACCATAAAGCGCAGAGTTCTGCTGCATAAAGTATCTTTATTCACCAACACACGAGATGTTTAGAGCTTTTCAGCTGTTTAACACTTGAAAAAGAGCTGCAAATCTCGAAACATGGCGTTTGTTGGTGAATAAAGGCACTTTTTGTAGCAGAACCCTGCACTTTATGGTTATCTATACCCAACTATTTGGTTTTCCGGATAACGGATCTTTCCCTAATTTGGATTTTCATACCATAATTCTTTTTTGAACCCAACAGGCTGGTTTTGATTTATATCTTAGTTGGGATCAAGTACAGATTATTACAGAGAAAAGGAAAAAAACATTTTGATTATCTGGATAAAAAGGAGTCTATGGAAGACGGCCTACCCTCTCTGGATAAAGGGTTTTCTGATAACAGATCCCATAACTGGGACAGATCCCATAACTGTAATGAATTCACGCCCGGGTCCTTATTTTGGTTTGTTCTTTAAAGAACAAAGTATAATCCACTGACTTTGCTCTTTTTTCCTTGTAACAATAATTCTTCTGTGACATTGAAAAATGAACTTGACGTTGAAAGGTTTCTCTCTCTCTAAAGGCCACATGGGAATATGCATTTGTCTTATTGGATTTATTCTGGCTCTGCTTTGCATAGACCTCTGTTGAGTCATCATCAAATAATACGGCCTATAATATTCAGATATTCCTAAATGTATACATGCCCCAGCTCATCGGCTGAATAATCAGCCCTCGGGTTATTTCCTTTTATTCCTTCAAACAACAGGATGATGAATGCGCCAGACAATAGTCACGTTTCTATACAGATGGAGACGAGTCGAGGGAATTCATCATGTCCATTCGTTTGTTCCGTTGTTCATTGGGTTTTTTCGCTTTAAGATATTGTGCTGCAAGAGCTGGAAGTTCCATTCACTGGAGATACCGTTGCTTTTTGACTGTCACTGCTATTTTTGAGTACACTGCTATTTTGCAGCAGCCCCGTCGCATTCGTTGTATGCTGATGTCAATGACATCACACAGCGATGTCATATCATGAAGTGATGTCACAGCCCCGTCAAATGGGTGATTTACCTTCAAGTTAACATTAAGTATGTTATATAATGGCAAATTCTAAGCAACTGGTCTTCATTTTTTACATACATTCAAATTATTTGCCTTCTTCTTCTGACTCTTTCCAGCTTCTGAATGGGGGTCACTGACCCCTTCTAAAAACAAATGCTCTGTAAGACTACAAATGCATTGTTATGACTACTTTTTATTCCTCCTCTTTATATTCAGGCCTCTCCTATTCATATTCCAGTCTCTTATTCAAATCAATGTCTAGTTGCTAGGGTAAATATGATACTAGCAACCAGATAGCTGGTGATTTACCTGCTGATCAAAAAAGCTAAATAAATGAAAAGCTATAAAAAATTAATTTCAAATGAAGATCAATTGCAAATTGTCTCAGAATATTGATGTCTACATCATACTAAAATATAATTTTAATTAAATAAGATGAACTACCCCTTCATGAAGGTGTAGGTTTTTATTTCTGCCATGAGATGGCAACCTTCTCCAGTCTACTGAATCCCTATCCTATTCTGAAAGGCTAATGGTCGGGTAATTAGACAGAAATTGGCCATCAAATTATTTGTGTTTGGGCAACTTCATTAGCAGCAGGAATTCAATGTGCAGTAGCACCATCTATGTGTGTCCCTAGGGGCTGCCCTTTCAGTGGATATATTATTTCCATATATTATATATATATATATACAGTATATGACTATATTGTGTTATCCGTGATATCATTTTATTCCCTTTATTCCTTTTCCTATATTGATTGCAAGGATTTGTTTTCTCCATCGTTGAGTCTAAAACTTTCCTTTCTGCTTCTTTCAATTGATTTAATTGTATACAGTTCTGCAGAAAAGCCCTTTCTACTGTAAGTCATGTATTACAATGTATATCATTGTACCCGCAATGAAATAAAACACATAATTGCAGCTATTGAATTTCTAGAAATGCAGGGTTTTTATCCCTGGGATAATTATTTTACATTTAAAATCTATATTTTATTTTTTTTGCAAGAGTCGAGGCTGTTTATGGAACCTTTATTTCTCCTTGAATGACAGGTTGCCATATTTGTTTGCATACAAAACACACACACACAGTTATACAGTTTATTTCAGGAGCCACTCATTCATGCCTGGCATGGGAGCTGCAAATAGCAGTACAGAGTGCCGCATGTGGAGAGAAATGGTGGCAGTAGGACAAGTGGGTGGCAGTAGGGAGAGATGGCGGCAGTTGGGCAAGAGGGTGGCAGTAGGGAGAGATGGTAGAAGTAGGGCAAAAGGGTGACAGTAGCGAGCCATGGTGGCAGTTGGGCAAGAGGATGGCAGTACAGGGAAATGGTGGCAGTAGGGCAATTGGATGGCAGTAGGGAGAGATGGCGCAAATATGACAAGAGGGTGGCAGTAGGGAGAAACAGCATCAGTAGGACAAGTGGGTGGCAGTAGGGAGAGAGACAGCAGCAGTAAGGCAAGAAGGTGGCAGTAGGAAACCATGGTGGCAGTTGGGCAAGAGGGTGGGAGTACAGAGAGATGGTGGAAGTAGGGCAATTGGATGGCAGTAGGGAGAGATGGCACAAATATGACAACAGGGTGGCTGTGGAGAGAGATGGTGGCAGTAGGACAAGAGGGTGGCAGTAAGGAGAGATAGCATGGAAGATAGCAGCAGTATGTAGAGATGGTAATAGGAGAAGTTGAGAACAAAACTGCAATAAGTTGACAACAGGCCAAGATGTCAAAAGTAGGGTTTAACATTTACAATAGGGTCAGATATTTACATGAGGACTAAATAGCAACAGTAGGGCAAGAAAGCTGCAAAAGATGACAGCAATAAGGAAAGACTGTAACAGAAGGGGAATGTTGGAGCAGGACTAGTAAACATATTAGAGAATAGGTAGAACTGACCCCCACTCAGATAGACCATTGTACTGATCTTCACTCACTCCACCTATGGTGCCACCTAGCTGGGGTCTTTATAACTACATGGTCTCCTCCATATGTTTTGGCAATTTCCAGTCTGGTCAAATAGGGAAGCAAAAGGCTTTTTAGCTCCTCAAATGAAAATGATTGCAATTCCTGTTTAGATGCGGTTCCTTAAATGCAACCATCTGACTGTCCATTGCAGTGGCTGCTTGGGAATTCCTTAAATCCGTGGCATTTTTAGAATTGTTTTGGTCTTTTGCACTCATGCAGGTCATTACAATATAGAAGATGATTCTGCCTCTAACTCAACCCAGGGGTGAGCAGCAGTATACAAATCTCTATAACAGAGAATCCTCGGATAGCTAGAATCTCAGCTGCCATAAAGCAGGACAGGACTGTTGCTTACAATAGGGATCGGATAGGATCTGTGCAGCCACTGGGACAGAATGTTCTGTTATACAGATAGCTAGAATCTCAGCTGCCATAAAGCAGGACAGGACTGCTGCTTACAATGGGGATCAGATAGGATCTGTGCAGCCACTGGGACAGAATGTTCTGTTATACAAATAGCTAGAATCTCAGCTGCCATAAAGCAGGGCAGGACTGCTGCTTACAATGGGGATCAGATGGGATCTGTGCAGCCACTGGGATAGAATGTTCTGTTATACAGATAGCTAGAATCTCAGCTGCCATAAAGCAGGACAGGACTGCTGCTTACAATGGGGATCAGATAGGATCTGTGCAGCCACTGGGATAGAATGTTCTGTTATACAGATAGCTAGAATCTCAGCTGCCATAAAGCAGGACAGGACTGCAGAATTGATACAATAGTTACTGATACTCCAGAGATGCTGCTGAGAAATGGATCAACTAAATGTTGTAAAATTGTAACAGTTCAGAGTCTGAACCTGAATTACTGAGCTGTCAGACTCAAACACCAGAGACACGAACATTCAACTTTAGATTTTGGGGAAATGATAAAAAAAAAGTCTTTATTTCTGGTTAATAATCTGAAACCAATTGAAAACCAATTGAACTGAAATAAGTGTTTGGAAGGTGAACAACCCCTTTTAGTTTCCCTCGGGCGTCTCTCTGTTGGCAAATGAGCTAATTTAGGAGCCCGGCAGCTGCTGAAGTCAATAAAATCTCCTGCTGATTCCCGTGAAGCCTCCAATGGTCTGAAAACTCTTTTATTAGACATGAACTTCATTTACAGATTTAGCCCTTCCCCAGAACTAAGTCATTGACTTTGTAACTCATGTTCCAGGAGAGGAAATTAGTTGTTTCTTGCCTGTTGCCCCAAAGTGGGTAAAGGGAATTCCCAGGGGATTCAGGACAGACAGTTCAGAATAATTTGGTATTTGTATTTAATAACAGGTGTAGGAGTTGCCTTGCTGCAAACAGTAAAATATCAGGCAGAGATTCCTGTAAAACAGAGCTGCTGGGGGTCAAAATAGCTTGAAAATGATCAGTGATAAAATGTAGGATTAGAGCCATGACAGATGGGAGATTTGTTGCTCCAGGAGGTGCCAGACGTTGCCTGCGCTACTGCAGATTTAAATATGGGCAGCAGATCTCCCGTTAGTCTTAAGGGTGATAAAACATCTCTTCGGATTTCTAAAGTCGCCCAAAGGTGCCTCACAAGGAAACTTGGGGCGACAGCAACACCTATGCCATCCCGCCCGCGATTCACATTCTTGCCAGTGGGAAGACATTTAGGGCAGATTAGTCGCCTGCGGTAGCGAAGATTTATCACAAGTGACTAAATCTCCCTCTGTGTGTGTCCCCCCCCCTCTAAAGAGAAAAAAGGCTGTTTAAGAAACTGTTTATATAAAGATAGTCATTATATTAGCTGGGCAGAGGAAGGGGGTATCCAGAGAGAGAGAGAGAGAGAGAGAGAGAGAGAGAGAGAGAGAGAGAGAGAGAGAGAAGAGGGGAGAGAGAGAGAGAGGGGAGAGAGAGGGAGAGAGAGAGAGAGAGAGAGAGAGAGAGAGAGAGAGAGAGAGAGAGAGAGAGATGAGAGAGGATGGATATATAGATTACAGATAGATGATTGGTTGATTGATTGATTGCTAAATGATGGATAGATGATAGATAGAAATATAGATGGATAATGGATATATAGATGACAGCTAGAATTTTTGATAGATAGATAGATAGATAGATAGATAGATTACAGATAGATGATTGATTGATAGAGACAGACAGACAGACAGACAGACAGACAGACAGACAGACAGACAGACAGACAGACAGATAGATAGATAGATAGATAGATAGATAGATGATAGATATATAGATTACAGATAGATGATTGATTGATTAATTGATTGATTGATTGATTGATCGATTGCTAAATGATGGATAGATGATAGATAGATATAGATAGCAGATATAGATGATAGAAGACATGGCATAATATAATAACTGTCTGTCTGTCTGTATTAGTGCAATGATGCTGCTGCAGGAGACGGGGCAGATCACTATCACTGTAAGTAATGAAAGATCTGACATTTCTCTTGCTCATTTCACAGCCGAATGTGTCGGTACATGAAACTCTCAGAGTTGGTCCCAAGGTTCTGGCTCAGGTAACAGGCGGCAGCGCCACAGGGGTTAATCCTTTACTGACACTGACATTTCTGCTTTAATCACTCACCTAAGAAAAGGTCATTTACACACAAAGAAGGGGGGGGGGTTCCCCCACACAAATGCCCCAGTGTAGAAATTGGTGCTTGTTGAGCCCCTCCCTGGGGCAATTGTACAGCCCGGCTGGGAGTCAGTCAATGAAATAAGATATAGCAGCAATGCGCGAGTTACTGTCACTTTCCATCATTAACCCTATTCTCTTACTATTTATTAGTCTGTCACTCGCTTTCATTTCATGGCATCTAAGTGACAACGTTACAGTGACCCTTGTGTAAGTTACACTATACTTGTGCGGATAATACTCTGTAGGTGTTCCAGCATTTAGTTACACATATAACTCTGTGGCTGTGCAAGAGTAAAGTCCTATAACACCCTGTGAGTCGGCTAATGTGGAGCCTATAGGAAAGCAGTTGAGGAAATGAAAGAGTAACACTTGTACAGTGCTGTAAGTTTCCCTTTACACTTATAATATAATGCCCTAATGTTACTTCATCCTCCTGTCTCAATCTTATCCTGTTATTGCCATTAGGTCCTGCTGTTACCACCTTTTTCTACTGTCACCATCTTCAACTACTGTTTCCATCTTGCCCTACAGTCGCCATCTCATCCCTCTGTCTCCATCTTATCCTGCCTAAATCTTGTCCTACTGTTTCCATCTTGTCCTACTATCTCCATCTTGCCCTACTGTCTCCATCTTGTCCTACTGTCTCCATCTTCTCCTACTGTCTCCATCTTCTCCTACTGTCTCCATCTTGTCCTACTGTCTCCATCTTGTCCTACTGTCTCCATCTTGCCCTACTGCCACCATCTCATCCTTCTGTCTCCACTGTGTTCTTTCTAAATCTTGTCCTACTGTCTCCATCTTGTCCTGTTGTTGCCATATTGTGCTACTGTCACCATCTAGTCCTACTTTCAATATCTTGTCCTGTCTAAATATTGTCCTACTGTCTCAATTTTGTCCTGCTGTCTCCATCTTGTCCTATTGTCTCCATATTCTCATATGGACTCCATCTTGTCCTACTGTCTCCATCTTCTCACACTGTCTCCATCTAGTCCTACTGTCTCATCTTCTCACACTGTCTCAATCTTGTCTTACTGTCTCCATCTTGCCCTACTGCCATCATCTCATCCTTCTGTCTCCATTGTGTACTGTCTAAATCTTGTCCTACTGTCTCCATCTTGTCCTGTTGTTGCCATATTGTGCTACTGTCACCATCTAAACCTACTTTCTATATCTTGTCCTGTCTAAATATTCTGTCTCCATTTTGTCCTGTCTAAACCTTGAGCTACTGTCGCTATCTCATCCTACTTTCTACATCTTGTCCTGTCTAAATACTGTCCTACTGTCTCGATCTTGTCCTACAGTCTCTATCTTCTCATATGGACTCCATCTTGTCCTACTGTCTCGATCTTATCCTACAGTCTCGACCTTGTTCTTCTGTCTCCATTTTGCCCTACTACACCTGCTAACCCCACTCTTCCTATCTAGAATAACTACCCTGCCGGTATCCTAAACTACAATTTCACCCTACTCATAATAGGCCAGACATAGGATTACTGGGAAAGGTTCTGACAGAACAGTAATTTCAGTATTTAACTACCGTATAAACACATCTCTTGCCCCATTTTAGATGCAAAGTGTTCAAAAACATTGTTTTAACTGTGGGAGGAATAACTTGTAGATATAGATTCTTATGTTCTCCTGACAGGCCCATACTCTAGGTTTATTCTGAATGATAGCTTTAGAGGGTTGTAAAAACTGGCAGCTGCCCTTACTGGGCCCTCCTGTCAGTAAATGTGAAATCACATCCAAATAAGGTTGACTGGCCCCAGCCCCACACATAGTTTGGCCCCACCACACAGTATCATGGCCAAATCTGTGGTCCGAACACACCTAGTGTCAAAGGATGCCTACACATCACCAAAGGACATCACAATTGGCATGGGTGGGGGGTTTGTTGTCACCGAGTGACCAGTCATTAGACCACTGAGTTGTCATCATCTGCTTCCAAGAGCCAACCAGGCATATCATCCATATACTTCCATCAGGCATCTCCTCTCCTGTAATAGGGCCACCCACTGGTTAGAATTTAAAACTGGGAATTATGGAGAATGACATTGTCACAAACATCTCCATTAAATCTGAAGGACTCTAATGATCCCCATCACACAACTCTAAGCATTCCATCTCGTGCCGATATTTCATGACAAATGCAAATCCAGCGGTTGAAAATCTGCTGGGAACGGAGTAATAACTAGAGGTTTGCAATTTTCATGTTTCTATAGATTTTATTTCCATTTCCAAAAATTTATAACTGGAGCTCTCCACGTTTGTGAATTTTCCATGACGTGTTGATTTAAAGCTCTATAATAATTATTATAAATACATAAATGTTGCTGATGTCAATGGTAAAAACATTATAAAAACATAAAAGTGACTGGTGTAGTTCCAGCTAAGCTATTACTATTGGGTGTAACTATCATAAATTGTATTTACAGCATTTTCACTCTGGACGTTGACATGAGACTATTGAGTAACACATTACTCATGGGAAGACCTGGAGTCTTCATTGAAGTGATTCTAGAATTTTAATGTCAAGTCACTCCTTGAAGGTCAAACGTTTGTTATCTCATAATAAGCTTATATGTTTTGCCATCCTGCTATAGTTCCAGGGGTACCCAGGACACAAATAAGCACTCACCCCAAATCTCCCCCTAACTGACCTTCACACTGGGCCCCCTTAGCTCATAACAATGTTACAGATATATAGAAACATTGGGGTAACAGTCACCCTGCTATAGTTCCAGGGGTACCCAGGGCACAAATAAACACTCACCCCAAATCTCCCACTAACTGACCTTCAGACTGGGCCCTCTTAGCTCATAACAAGGTTACAGATATATAGAAACATTGGGGTGTCACCCTGCTATAGTTCCAGGGGTACCCAGGGCACAAATAAACACTCACCCCAAATCTCCCCCTAACTGACCTTCAGACTGGGCCCCCTTAGCTCATAACAAGGTTACAGATATATAGAAACATTGGGGTGTCACCCTGCTATAGTTCCAGGGGTACCCAGAGTACAAATAAGCACTCGCCCCAAATCTCCCCCTAACACTGACCTTCAGACCGGGCCCCCTTAGCTCATAACAAGGTCACAGATATATAGAAACATTGGGGTGTCACCCTGCTATAGTTCCAGGGGTACCCAGGGCACAAATAAGCACTCACCCCAAATCTCCCCCTAACTGACCTTCAGACTGGGCCCCCTTAGCTCATAACAAGGTTACAGATATATAGAAACATTGGGGTGTCACCCTGCTATAGTTCCAGGGGTACCCAGGGTACAAATAAGTTACTGTGACCCTGCTATACTTCCAAGATTATCTAGCAAACCTCCACATTATCAAAACT
This sequence comes from Xenopus laevis, assembly GCF_017654675.1. Taxonomy (NCBI): domain Eukaryota; kingdom Metazoa; phylum Chordata; class Amphibia; order Anura; family Pipidae; genus Xenopus; species Xenopus laevis. The sequence continues at coordinate 157,290,145 of NC_054381.1, forward strand.
GTAGGTCTCTATAAAAGAATACATGAAATGAAGAGCTAAAGAACTGACAGAAACAATGTAAATGATTCCCCATGTTACACAACTGACAGTTGGCAGGAGCTCAGCAACTGCCCTGTTTTCTCCTTATCCCGTACCACAGTAAATATTTCCTTTCAGTGGTTCCCAAACACTAATAAAGAATCTCTAATGAGGTGCAAACAAGTGGTTACAAAAGGGACGATCATCCAAATGTTTATTCTGAAAGACCAATAATGGGGAAACGATAGCAGAGCGATGTTTTTCTTTTTCCTAGGAAAGCGTTAGCTGTACCGCGCTCCCTATTAATGGGCTCTTCTCATGTAAATAATAAAGCTTTTAGCACCAGTCTTAATTAACTGGGGCAAATTGGACAATTGTGTGAGGAATACAGGCCAAACCTCACCCACAGTCACACTCCCTTCCCAGAGACTATGATCCCACTGTTACTATAGACACCATCTCTCCCTACTATACCTGCTATCCCACAGTCACACTCCCTTCCCAGAGACTATTAGCCGCTGTTACTATAGGCACCATCTCTCCCTACTATACCTGCTATCCCACAGTCACACTCCCTTCCCAGAGACTATTATCCGCTGTTACTATAGACACATCTCTCCCTACTATACCTGCTATCCCACAGTCACACTCCCTTCCCAGAGACTATTATCCCACTGTTACTATAGGCACCATCTCTCCCTACTATACCTGCTATCCCACAGTCACACTCCCTTCCCAGAGACTATTATCCACTGTTACTATAGGCACCATCTCTCCCTACTATACCTGCTATCCCACAGTCACACTCCCTTCCCAGAGACTATTATCCCACTGTTACTATAGGCACCATCTCTCCCTACTATACCTGCTATCCCACAGTCACACTCCCTTCCCAGAGACTATGATCCCACTGTTACTATAGGCACCATCTCTCCCTACTATACCTGCTATCCTACAGTCACACTCCCTTCCCAGAGACTATGATCCCACTGTTACTATAGACACCATCTCTCCCTACTATACCTGCTATCCCACAGTCACACTCCCTTCCCAGAGACTATTATCCACTGTTACTATAGACACCATCTCTCCCTACTATACCTGCTATCCCTCAGTCACACTCCCTTCCCAAAGACTATTATCCCACTGTTACTATAGGCACCATCTCTCCCTACTATACCTGCTATCCCACAGTCACACTCCCTTCCCAGAGACTATTATCCACTGTTACTATAGACACCACCTCTCCCTACTATACCTGCTATATCTACTAATATACCTACAATACCTTTTCTGTTGGATCAGATAAAAGTTTGAAGGGTGTTAGAAAGTGTATTTTTTGGCATTTCTGTCAAGTAGTAAATGGAAATTAATGACCCACAATCTGTCATATCTGACATACTGTATAATAAAATCTGATAACAGCGCTTGAGAGAACAAGGCCTAAGAGCATCTTGTGTTTGCTGTCTATTCCAGCCAATGCCTGAAGATGTCTACACATATCATTCTTTATGGGGTTTTTTTTTAAGATGAGTCAACACTGAAGTGCTAACAAGTGCTACAAGTCACAGACCAGCTCAACAAAAGTCTCAACAAAACCTATTGGCCAGTAAATGGGCACTTTAAGGCACATTATGTACAGGTTGTGTCTATGCTAACATCCCATTTGCCCATGAGACAAATTGCCAAATTTAATAAATGATACATTTCATACAGGAGGTCATAGACATGTACGGCCACTGTTTATCCTCCAATTTGGTGGTTCATGAGAAGACATTTTCCAGGTCCGATCATCTGCAACATAGAGAAATCTAGAGTACATACAGATTTCAGGGCAATATAGTTGGTCCTTAAAGTCAAAGAATGTCTTAACCATCTGTATACACATTGCTAGATCCATAATGGTTTCCAGCTCATGTTGGGGCGTCTAAAGCTTACTCTCCATGGTGGACAGCTGTGTGGCTCAGTTGCCTTCTAGACAAAACCTCTTGTATATAGTAACACTGTCACACATAAATCACACAACTGTGTTATGTACTAAATATTCTGACTTCTTAGTTATATTAAGGGAGTTTTTTTCCCAGGCTGCCAAATGTACATATTGTGTAGTTATAAACACACACTGTGACCATTCTACAATTCTTGAATGATGTTTTACAGCATGGGAGTTTTACAACCGGTGGAGTTGGCCTGGGAGTTTTACAACAGGTGGATTTGGCCTGGGAGTTTTACAACAGGTGGATTTGGCCTGGGAGTTTTACAACAGGTGGATTTGGCCTGGGTGTTTTACAACAGGTGGATTTGGCCTGGGAGTTTTACAACAGGTGGATTTGGCCTGGGAGTTTTACAACAGGTGGATTTGGCCTGGGAGTTTTACAACAGGTGGATTTGGCATGGGTGTTTTACAACGGGTGAATTTGGCCTGGGAGTTTTACAACAGGTGGATTTGGCCTGGGAGTTTTACAACCGATGGAGATGTCACACCTCATATAAAGTACTTGTTACAGAACTCACTCATTTACCCATGATTCTTTGCAATTCTGTTGTGGGAGGGGTCAAATGGCGGCATGGGGCTTGCTTTGGACGCCCTTTAGTTTTGGTCCAGACTTATATCATGGTTCTGCATATGTGATATCTACAGGTAACTTACACTTACTGCACATACTGTATATTTACTGTACATACAGTGACTCCCTTCAGGCCTAACTGCTCGGTGTATAATATAGTGAATAAAGTACCCCCTCTTGTAAAATATAAGGATATTATAAGTTACCGAGGAGTTTCATGAACATATAAATGAGGCCGAAGGCTGAGTGTTTTTATACAGGTCATGGACCTCCGAGGTGACTTCTAATAATAATTCTTATTTATTATAACACACACGCTTCGGTGAGTCATGTGACAGAAATGACCAATGACATCACTAAGCATCATTTATAAGGATATAATTTACAGGATATTCCCGGCTCTTGTGAATTATAAGGGAATTGCCTTAAACTCATCCCAGAGACTCTGATCCGGCTAATCTGTTAGTTATACATAAACAGGGCAGTTTGGGGAATGTATGTTATTATATTAGTTTATACCAAAAAAAAGGAAATATTGTATTACAAAGCAGTATGGCAACACTCTACATCAGGTATAGGGTTAGAATTAATTTATTGCTCGTTGTACTTGAATATTGACACAAAATCATTTCACAATGAGAAAGTTATTTATCTCTCCTGACATTGCCTCACAGGCTTCACACAAACCTCTTAAGCATTTCCAGCCCGTCAGACTACAGGACTGTACCAGCCCTAAATAGTTCTTAGTGTGATCCATGGGGGTATCTGAGTCTCAGTGAAATGTGTCGAGACTTGTCTGTCCTACAGCAGCTCCTCTGGCTCCTCATTTCACTCTCACGTTACTGCGCAACATTACTTTCCTCATTTCCCCACAGGACCGAGATCTCTCAATGGGATATTTACATTAGCAACTTTGTATCTGTTGTTTTAATAAGGAAAATAGTTATGTAGTAACATTTCTGCTTGCAAATCATCTGTCTTTATAATAGATCTGATCCGCATTGTAAGCAGCAGTCCTGTCCTGCTTTATGGCAGCTGAGATTCTAGCTATCTGTATAACAGAACATTCTGTCCCAGTGGCTGCACAGATCCTATCTGATCCCCATTGTAAGCAGCAGTCCTGTCCTGCTTTATGGCAGCTGAGATTCTAGCTATCTGTATAACAGAACATTCTGTCCCAGTGGCTGCACAGATCCTATCTGATCCCCATTGTAAGCAGCAATAAAACGTATCGTTCATCACTGCAGAATATGAGTAGTGATGGGTGAAAACATTTGCGGCGAAAATTCGCCGGTGCCAAAAAATTATAGAACACGTATCGAAAATGTTGATTGCATCAAAACTGTCGTGCATCAACATTATTCGGATGCCTGTTGACTTTAACTCTGGAGTCAAAATTTACTCGTCAGAACTGACACGGGCGTCAAAATTTGCGTTTCACGATTTTTTTTGCTGTTTCCCTGAAAATTTGTGGATTTTTCGGCGAAATGGGACAAATTCACCCATTACTAAATATGAGCCCTTAACAAGAAGATAACGCCAAGACAGTCTTATATGATGTATATTTATGAAATCTGCATATATACTGTATCTTATATATTAATATATTAAAAGTCCTTATAAATGTGCATAAAAGTGAAACAGAGACGTTTAAAAATAATAATAAATAAAGATCATGGGTTGGTGCTACTCTTTAAAGCAGCTCAGATCTTATTAAAGCACCGATGCTGTAGTTCAGCAAGATCAGTAGGAGCAGAAGCCGCCCATTCCTGTGCTCAGTGCATTCCTATACATATTAGCTGCTTCCGACCACTTTTTCCCAAATCCCAGAGTGCTCCATCCAGTGCAATAGGGAAATATTATTATTATTATTATTAATATTAACATGTATTTATATAGCGCCAACATATTGTCTAGCACTGTAAAGTAAATGTGATTATACAACTAAATCACATGAATTATATACATAGAACATATGGAGATACATATATAAATACATCACAATCAATACCGGTACAAAAGATGAGGAAGGCCCTATGCAAAAGAGCTTACACTCTAAAGGGAAGGGAGTAATACACAAGGTGTGGGAGTGGGCAAGATTGAATTAAGTGGGTGAGAAATGTGCTACTGTATGTGGTGTTGCGTTTAGTAGTTAAGCAGAGTGAGGGGAGGCTTATCTGATGCTTTCGGAGCAAATGGCTTCTATTAGACTCGCCAGAACTTTTTACACAGAAATCTGAACTTTTCTGCTGCAGGAAAATGTAGAAAGAAACTAAAGGGGCTCCGCTGGACATTGTGGCCCCAGCAACAGGTGTAGCCAGAGAAGAAATGAAACAAGCTCTTACCTATTCAGGGGTTCATGGGTCTCAGTGGCACTTAGGGGGCACCAGGAAGGATCACACCTCTCTGTGGCACATACAGTAGATAAGTTCCCACTCCTGCTCCCCAAAAACACAGAGTTGTAATCAATAGTAAGAAAGCTTCACATGATCCTGAGGGGCCGTTGTCACATCAGCAAGGGGTGGGCTGCTGCATTGCACAAAATACATGGAATTCCTCAGTTGGCTGGTGGTAGTGGGACAATGATCCTGGGCTGAGGGGGATGAATGGCACAAGAATGGTGCTCCAGCCTGTTCCTCGGCAGGGAGGGGAGCTCAAGTGGAATAGACAAGGGAGGCTGATCTGTCTGGGGACTGCACAGAGGAGGGGCTGCCATGAGGATTGGGTTTCAGGAGCAACTATAGAACTGGGAGAGAGAGAGGGCAAAAATGGCTCTTCGGCTGGCAGCTCCCTCTCTCCAATTATAGCCCAACTTTACTTTTCTGGGTATTTCTGTCCTCCTTACAGCAGAAGCATCTGAAATAACTTGTCAGCTTGATGGGGGCAGACAGCAGATGGGCTGGGGGAAGTGAGTGCAACGGGATCCCCCCGCCATGTCAGGAGACAGAGAAGGGCGAAAAAACGACCATAGGAGATGCCGAATCCAGTTATATGGAAAGGGATCACTTTCTGTAATGAATTATATTTAATATTGGCCTTAATGACACTGGGGACCCAGGACTAGTGATGGGCGAATTTCTCCCGTTTCTGCGAAAAATTTGCGACTTTCCCACAAAATCCACGAAATTCACAAAACGACCAAGAAATTGTGGAAAAATCGTGAGATCGGAAACTTCACGAAAAAATCATAAATTCGAAAGTTTTTACTAAAAAAACATGAAATTCGAACATTTCCACGAAAAAATCGTGAAAATCGGAAACTGACACCGGCGAATTTTCACCGGCAAATTTTCGCAGGAGATTCATTGACGTGAAAGGGCGTTTAAATTATTTTGACACGAACGGCAGTTTTTTATGCGCGACTCTTTAGTGCAAATGCATTAAAGTCAACGGCGACCCAATGGTTTTGACGTGTGGCGATTTTTTTTTTTGTCGCAGCAAATTATCCCACGGCAGATTTTCTCGCTAGTTTCACTAAAACATTTGCCGTTGGCGAAATACGGAAATTCGCAGCGAATCCATGCCTAGCGAATAACGTAGCCCATCATTACCCAGAACAGTCCCTTTTATAAAACTGGCCAAAACAGAAAAGAGGGTCCTGCTGGGGGGGGGGGGTTCTCTCTGTAGAGATTTCCACTTTAGCCTAAATTCATGTTGCTATTGGAATTAAAGTTAAATTATACTGTAATATAACAGGACTGGATTATTACATTATTAGTAATGTTAATCAATACCTGCACTCCTTGGGGACTCTTTCATAAACACTGGGCAAATTTGCACCTGGGCAGTAACCAATAGCAACCAATGGGCAGTAACCAATAGCGACCAATCAGTGATTTGCTTTATTATAGCCAGCTGCAGGTTAAACAGTCAAAGCAATAATCTGATTGGTTGCCATGGGTTGCTGCCCAGGTGCAAATTTGCTCAGTGTTTATAAATAAGCTCCTTGTGTTTTAACTTTGGATGTTACAGAACTACAACTCCCAGAATTCTTTCGCATATAATTAAAGGCAGATGCATTTCTAGGCTCCCTGGCCACCCTGGAGACCCTTTCCTAAGCCCCCCCCCTCCTGCACTTACCTTCAGGAGATTCAACATGAGTCATGGGGGGACACAAATCACTGCCCCAATTAAGGGAAATGATATGCTGGGGTTTGTAGTCATGAACATCTGAGGATCCAAAGTTAAGGGTCTGTAACTGTTTCAGTATCTGATCCGTTTCAGAAACTAAAGTTTTCCTGCTTTGGGGGGCCCTAAAAAGATTTTGCTATGGGGCCCGGCAGCCACCTGTTCTACATGTCACATGTCATCTGAGCTCACACCTCCCAACTGTCAGTTTTGAGCAGGACAGTCCTGATTTTGACAGCTCAAACCGCAGTCCCAGATTGTTACTGAAATGTCCCGACTTTCTCTTTGATCTCCTGCACTCAAAAAGATACAAAGTTTCCAAAACTGAATTGGCTTTTTGGCAGAGAGCCCAGAATATGTGGCAGGTGCCCTTAGATCCATTTGTAACAATTTAAGATAAGCAAAGAAACAATTGTAACAATTTAAAGAGCAGCAGGTCTCTTGGGGAAACTGTGACTTGCAGCTTAATTCACCTTCATTAGTAAAATTGTAATAGCACATAAAAACCACAGAAATATGTTCAGACTTTTATAACCTGCCAAATTTTGTAAAATGGACATGGTAATTAGGGGGTGTGGCCACACAAATGGGCGTGGTCAAAAATGCACCTCCACACAGCAAACCTTTTTGTCCCTCTTTCTATTTCCCAATTGTTGGGAGGTATGTGTGAGTGGGCTCAGGGGGTAGGTCTTTGTTTGGGGGCAGCTGTAGTGTTTATTATGACACAGGGTAAACCCCAAAAACTCGAATAGAAGCAGGCACTCAAGGGCAAAAACTTCCAACAGGCAGATGTTCCAAAAGTGAAAAAGTTTATTGTGTCAAAACAGCCTGACGCGTTTCGTGTTCCAAACACTTAATCATAGGGGTAAACCCCATACCTGTACCAGAAAGAGGATGAGTAGGAACAGCACTGGGGTGTTTGGGGCCCACTAGGGGACATTACCCAATGAGGTTTATCAGTGATGGGCGAACTTCTCCCATTTCGCTTCACCAAAACGGCAAAAAATCGTGAAATCAGAAAGTTCACGACAAACTGAAATTCAAATTTTTTAAGGAAAAATAGAGGAATTCGAACGTTTTCACAATAAAATCGAGCAATTCGACCATTTTCACAAAAAATCGACCAATACAAACGTTTTCAGTAAAAAAAAAAATCGAGCAATTCGAATGGTTTCACTACAAAATCGAGCAATTCTATCTTTTTCACGGAAAAATCAAGCAATTCTAAAGTTTTCACGAAAAAACTGTGCACTTCGAACGTTTTCACGAAAAAAATGGAAATTGACGCCGGCGAATTTTCACCGTAGTAGGTTACAGAATGGCTATTTCTAAGCAACTTTTCAATTGGTCTTCATTGTTTATTTTTTTTTATAGTTTTTGAATTATTTACCTCTTTCCAGCTTTCACTGACCCCATCTAAAAAATAAACATGCGAAATTTATTGGGGGAGGGGTCGTTCATATCTCAAAATGTAAAAACAAATAAAGTGCCCCCAGACGTGGATACAGGGTCACTTCCCTGAGTCCTGAACACTGTGGTCCCTCTAAATGTCAGCGCAGAGACTGAGGCCGGGACGTATCCGTGGGTGTATGGGAAATGTGCATTGTGCGAATAACATATTTGTTCCTAACTGGCCTGTTTATTATTGTCTGGCTGCAGATACAGTAAAATATGCCAGGAAACCCCAATCCTGACATTAATATAGGAAGAAATGAGATGTATTTCCTTATATATGGGGTACTTCATCTTTTTAATAAAATGATGTTCCAAGGCAATTGGTCTTTTTTATATCTTGTTTTTTCAGTTACTTTGCTCTCCATTCGGTATTTTGGCAGCTATCTGGTTGCTAGGGTCTTGTTTACCTTAGCAACTTGGTGGGTTGAACGAGAGATGGGAATATGAATAGGAGAAGGCCTACATAGAAAGATAAGCAATGAAAAGTAACAATAAAAAATAACATTTTAGCCTCCCGGAGCATTAGATTTTGATTGCTGGGGTCAGTGACCCTTATTTGAAAGCTGGGAAGAGGAGAAAGGCAAATAATTTAAAAAACTAAAAATAAATAATGAAAACCAAGGGAAATAGGGGGTCAAACTGGGGTGTGTGAGGCCAACCAGGGCTGCTGCCATGGGTCCCCACAACCCCTCTGCGGCCCCCCTGCTCCTCTATCGACAGCCCCTTCACCACTGTGTGATAACCTTATACTCACTTTGCCACTATCAGGAGGCGGGGCAGCAGGGGAGCGACGATGGAGGCTGGAAGGGATTGGGTCTTGGTCGATGGGGCCCATGAGGTAGAGTCCTGCGCGGAACCAATTTGTTAAACGCGACACGCGACCTGCAACCCACACCCAGACCCGCAACCCGCATACTTACCCGATTGGACCCGCTACCCGACCCGCAAATGCCTTATCTTCAACCTGATTCGCAACCCGCTGACCATCAAGAAACAGGAAGTGCTGTCACTGTAAACTGGAAGTGACATCATTAGAAGTAGGCACAATCAGAAAAAAAAAGGACTAAAACTCACTATTGAGAAGACGTGGGACCCGAGAACAGCCGACCCATGTCTATACCCCCTCCCAAAACTCCTACCTGCAAACCACAGGGTACCGCAGGTTTTTGTGGGTAACCCGCTGATACCCAACCCGCTGCAGGACTCTACCACAAGGGTCCAACCTTGTTTTTTTCCGTTGTCCCGTTGGCGAGGCCACAAAAGGCCTGGGCCTAGGGCAGCAAAATTTCAGGGACGGCATGCAACCCGGCCTCTATATTGAGCACTGGGGAGCCGCATCTCCCCAACAATCCGGCACATGCATGTGTTTGCTCATGGGGGGGTGTGCGTGCCAAAGCTGACGGACTCTAGGACCTGGTGGCCTAGGGGCACCTATAAGGAGACCCGGGCCTGCCTCATTCTTTATCAACTTAAAGGTGAACCAAGCTCTTAACAGTGGGGCCCAGTCATCACCTCATGTAGCGCAGCAATCTTGCAATGGTGGCAAATATGTTTTAGGATTTAGGGAGCTCGTTGTTGTCAAAGTGAAAAACTAGCGCTCAAGCTGCCCCGACTGATGCACACAGCCTGTTGACAGATGGACCTCCCTATGCAAATATAACTCAAGCTGCTGTTTTCCATTGGATGGTCGATAAAGACATAATATTGTAATTAAAAGTCACAAGAGTTATTTAAAATGGCGTCTTTGTGAATGTTTAGCACTACTCACAATGTACAATCAGTCGCTGGCGAATATTACATGGAGTATTTTTGCTAAGCAAAGGTTTAGCGTTAACACCGGCTCTGGAGTTTTGTTAAATAATATGACGCTAAAAAGACTTGCGAAATTTAATTACATACGCTGTGAATGTTCTCAAACTTTGCAATGAAGGCGTTGAGGTCTTTAATCAGTCAAAAATGACACAAACCTGGTCGCTAATGCTCGCAAGTGTCTTTGCGCTGGGTTTTTCCGCTAGCGAAAGATATTATATTCCTTTGATAATGCCTTGTGTGCCATTACTGATCTTCTACAGAGAAACATGGCTGCCCCATACGTCTTGTCAGTCTTCCAGAGAGCTGAATTGCCATTGATAAATAGGGGGAGTCCATCCAGGGCCGGATTTACGTAGAAGGCGCCCCTAGGCCCACTGCCGTTCGCCGCCCTGTCCCCTCTCTTTTATTCAATCAAATTTTCATCATCAGGTCTGAAGTACTGGGGATTGGTGCACAGGAAATTTTAAAAACTATCTTACCTCCTGCGCCTCCCCAGTTTTTCTGAACCAATGTGGGTGTGGTTGGGCAGCATGCCGCCCCCTAAAATCCTGCCACCCTAGGCCCGGGCCTTGGTTGCCTCTCCACAAATCCGGGCCCGATTCCATCCATGATTTCTGTCTCAGAAGCTTTTGGCACATATACAACCATGATAGTATGACTGAGGCTGGGTACGCTATGGCTTGGTGTCTACATCTTATTAGAATACATCAATGAATGAATACTTTGAGATAGCCATTGGGCTGACTCACTAAAATTGTATTTGTGGGGTCCCTCAGCTGGGATCCCTCCTAATTAATATCTCTCCAACAGCTGCTGAAGCGGGCACTCTTTCAGGATAAGGCTCCTGCCTTGGGCCTTCAGGATAGGGCTCCTGCCCTGGGCCTTCAGGATAGGACTCCTGCTCTGGGCCTTCAGGATAAGGTTCCTGCCCTGGGCCTTTAGGATAGGGCTCCTGACCTGGGCCTTCGGGATAGGGTTCCACCCTTGGCCTTCAAGATAGGACTCCTGCTCTGGGCCTTCAGGATAGGGTTCCTGCTCTTGGCCTTCAGGATAGGGTTCCTGCTCTTGGCCTTCAGGATAGGGTTCCTGCCCTGGGCCTTCAGGATAGGGCACTTCTGCCCTGGGCCTTCACCATTCGCTTTAGCGACACTAGAAATATTACCTGCACCACCAACTTATTGCTTGCTGCCTTCTTATTAATAGTGACCAGTCAAATGCCAAGAACCAACCACAACTAAGAGATACAAGCTAGTTTCTAACATATATCCTCTGCTTGTTGAATGATGATTGGAGATGCCTTTCACTATTGACTGCAATCCCTTTATTATTTATATATTAACCAATAAACACAAATATGCAGAAAGATTTGATATCATTAATTTGATATTTTTATAATTGTTCTTAAAAATGTGTTTCTGTGGCTACTGATTTATATCAAAACTAAACTAAAATAGATCCAGTTATGAACGCTCTGTCTTACTTCATGCTCAGGAAAGCCTTCTGTCCAACACAGACTTTCTCCCCCAACTGGGATCTGGTTTCTCTGGTTACCAGACCACCTACAATGACCATTTCCTAACTGCCCTATGAACATACTTCAGGGTCATGATAGTCTGTTTCCATGACTACTTCCCCATTTGGTTTTCCTTTCACTAAACTGCTTAATAAAATTAGGCTACTAATGGTAATGGTAATCAGAAAAGTTTTGTGTTCAGCCCAGACTTTATTCTTCTGGATTCCATGTTTCTATGGCTACTGGTCAGTCTGGGCTGTGTTTTTCTTAAAGGGATACTGTCATGGGAAAAAAAAATTTTTTCAAAATGAATCAGTTAATAGTGCTGCTCCAGCAGAATTCTGCACTGAAATCCATTTCTCAAAAGAGCAAACAGATTTTTTTATATTCAATTTTGAAATCTAACATGGGGCTAGACATTTTGTTAATTTCCCAGCTGCCCCTGGTCATGTGACTTGTGCTTGCACTTTAGGAGAGAAATGCTTTTTGGCAGGCTACTGTTTTTCCTTCTCAATGTAACTGAATGTGTCTCAGTGGGACATGGGTTTTTACTATTGAGTGTTGTTCTTAGATCTACCAGGCAGCTGTTATCTTGTGTTAGGGAGCTGCTATCTGTTTATCTTCCCATTGTTCTTTTGTTTGGCTGCTGGGGGGAAAAAGGGAGGGGTGATATCACTCCAAATTGCAGTACAGCAGTAAAGAGTGATTGAAGTTTATCAGAGCACAAGTCACATGACTTGGGGCAGCTGGGAAATTGACAATATGTCTAGCCCCATGTCAGATTTCAAAATTGAATATAAAAAAATCTGTTTGCTCTTTTGAGAAATGGATTTCAGTGCAGAATTCTGCTGGAGCAGCACTATCAACTGATTCATTTTGAAAAAAATTTTTTTTCCCATGACAGTATCCCTTTAACTGTCAGTGAAGGAAACATGGGTCACCTTATTTAGTAAGTCCAGTATCCATTCTCGGTTTTGACTAGGCTTTTATTCATCCAGGTCATGGTATATCTAGTAGTAGTAAATCCAGAGCAACCTATCCTAGGTTTTTTCAGTTTTTAGTTCTTCTTCAGGAAGGTACTATCCTACTCACTAAGAGGGCACACGTAGAATAGTAACCATAATGGGTCGTATTTACATGTTGAGTGCCCAGGACTTGCCTAATGGCTCTTACATTACCACATAGCAAATATCCACTACACTACTCATTACGATTTGAGTTCCTATTCTGGCAGGTCTCCACTTAGGGAATTAACCCAAGACTTCTTCTCCCTACAATTTTCTTATTCAGGTTTTCTTCAACCTCAAGGCACCTGATTTTTATTGAACCCTCTGGCCTCAGGTTCCTTGGCACCATCATCCATAGGGGCAAATTCAGTAAGTACCGAAGCGCCTAACGCTAGCGTCAATTTGCTAGCGTTGGGCATTTTCGTTACTTCGCAAATTCACTAACGGACGCTGGCGTAACTTCGCCAGTGTAACTTCGCACCCTTACGCCTGGCGAATTTGCACAACGGACGTAACTACGCCAATTCGCTAACGTGCACATTGTTCTGAACGCTACCTTTTACGCCAGACTTCCTTCGCCACCTCAGACCAGACGAAGCGCATTAGAGTAGATAGGGATTGCTTCAAAAACAATTAAAAAACGCTGGGTGATAGGCTGAAAAAGATCCCTTCAAAAAAAGTTAAAATTTTTTCTAAGTCCCAAAAAACGCTGCCGTTTTTTCTATATTATGGGGGATAGGCTGAAAAAGATCGAAAAAAATTTGGGGCTCCCCTCCTTCCCCCCTACATTTCCTACCTCATGGCAACTTAACTATACAGTGGGCACATGTGTAGGGCAAAATAAACATTTTATTTGATGTTTTGAAGGTTTTCTAGGCATTTGTAGTGCTGATACGTATTCCTCCATTGAAATTTGAATTTGGCGCCATATGCAAATTAACCATCGCTAGCGTAACTTCCCTTCGCTTAGCGAATCAACGCTAGCGCAACTTCGCAACCTTACGCTACCCCTGAGCGCAACTACGATTTTAGTGAATGTCCCACATGGTGTGCAGGTTAAAGAGGCCTAAACTTGGGTCCTTACTCTGTCAGCTCTTTACCTGGGGGACTAACCCTGCACTTCTCTCCAAATTGATCTCACTAAGGGTTTCTTCTACCACAAGGCACCTCTTCTATATTGAACCCTCCTGGCTCAGGTTCATTGGCACTGTCCACCCTCTTCTATAGAGTGGAGGCTAATTAAATCTAACACCCCTATAGAAGCTTCTTATAAGCTCCCAAAATTCTTCAAATCCTAATGGATTAACATTGTATTTTTTTCTTGGCACCTCCTCCATAGAGTTGAAACTAAAGAGGAATAAACCCCTTACTTTAGACTCGCTCCTGCTCCCAAAATACTTTGAAACCCAATGAATCAGCATCACCTTATAAAGATCTAGATCAAAACTAGAAGTTTGTTTTTATTCCCAGAATGCTTGAGGTTGTGCATACAAATGAAGTGTAATCTATCAGTATAAAGTAAAGGACAATGGGAAATGTAAAGATCTTTTTAACAATAGTTGTTCCAGATGAAGTAGACAAAACAAGATAATCTGCATTTAAAGCGTCTAATCGGATCACTTGTATTTGACAGAAAACTTTGTAGCACGTTACACCTGACTTGACATACCCTGAGGGGTTCTCCGTCATCACATTTTATATTTGTATTACACGAAGAGCCTTCGCTGGGGATATTTAGGTAATGTTTAAGCAAATCTGATGAACATGTAGCATTCCAAAGGCAGCTCCGGTTTCTGTGCAACAAAGGAATGTATGGCATGGCTACCTGTCTGATCTGTAATTTACTGCTGGAGGGTAACCTAACTACTGTAAATCTGCTTTAAGTATTTATCTATTTTGTCACTACACCATTAATACATGCATTATGTGTTACTTTCCTTAATCCTGTAACTCTGCACATACTTGGAAATACTTAGTGATAATGGAATCAGTTATTCCAACATTTTGGAGCCTTATTTGCGAATAAGCGTTACGAGGAAAAGATCTCCACAGTCATTCGTATGACAGAAGCTACTCCTGCCTAAAAATTATAAGACTGGAATTAGGGTTAGTGCTTATTTGCTGCCCTAGATACCCCTATTCTTCTCAGTTAACTCTGAAGGGATCATTAAAGAACCGAAGTCCATAGAGGGGACACAAGGTTTGACAAAGTTGACAATGAAAATGGAGGACAACTTTGGACTTGTCACCCAAGCAGAAAGAGTTGCAAACAGAGCCCACCAGTCTCATCATCATCTTCATCATGCATAGCATGCAAGTGCACAAAATGAAAAAGTCGGTGTTGTAGTTGGCGTTCAAGATAGGGTTGAAGACCCAAAAGAGGGATAGATTAGGCACCAGTAAGCCTCCATACACCCATAAGGTTGCATTTAAAGAGATCATTATAAAAAGTAAAGATTTTACTAAAGATATTTATGCAGATAGTCTATATGCCTTGGGTTGATTTACAGTATAAAATAGATGTTTATATAACTATTTGAATATATTCTTCTCAGTGAACATAAAGAACTTTGAAGGATCATTAAAAAACTAAAGTCCTCAAAGAGGGGAATGTGGTTGACACTGATAACAGAGGAGAACTTTAGACTTGTCACCCAAAGCAGGAGGAGCTACAAACAGAGCCCTCCAGTCTCATCATCATCACCACCATCATCAGGCACAGCATGCAGATGCAAAGAAGGAATGGGTCAGTGATGTGGTTGGCCCTGAAGATAGGGTTGAAGTCCCAACTCCAAAAATAGGGATGGATCAGGCACCAGCAAAGCCACCACAAATACAGAAGGTTCCTCTTAAAGGGAGCATGATAAAAACTAAAGTATTTATAAATATTAACCACTCAATAGTCGGATCTTCATGGTCTAGAGCAGTTAGAATAGTAAAAGGAGACATCTGATTGGGTAGGCTACAGGGCAACAAGGAATATGGTTGAAACTGATAATAGAGGACAGCTTTGGACTTGTCACCTAAGCAGGATGAGTTGCAAACAGAGCCCTCCAGTCTCACCATCATCAGGCATAGCATTACCCAGAAGGTTCCCCTTAAAGGGATCATTAGAAAACTTTTATGAATATCAACCAATCAACAGTTATTTCTTTGTGGTCTAGAGCACTTAGAATAGTAAAAGCAGACATCTGATTGGGTAGGCTACAGGTCAACAATAAACCTTTGCTATATTTGTATAGAGTGAATATCAAAAGACACAGTCTGGCTAAATCTATCTATACCAAGGCTTAGCATAGCTCCAGTCATTCTTATACTACAACTCCCAACATTAAGTGGAAGGATAAGGTTTAAGGTTGACTCCTTCATATTTTAGTCCCTTAAAAATGTGTATCTGTCTCTTGAGCAGATGTTTTCGTAGGGACATTTTGGATAACAGCATCCAAGAACAAGACTCTTATGTTGTATTGCCTTACCTCAGTTTGGTTTATAATATATTTGTCTTTCGCCTGCAGTCATTGGCAACACTTTTAGCCCCACAACAAAATAATAGACTTCACTGCTTTCCCAGATACCCCAACTGGCTGCACGCTTGCTGTGCTTGAAAAGAACGAGCGCTTGTACCGTTGCCTCTCCGCCAGTAAATTCCTGTATAACACTATTGTTTCTTGCCGGAGGGTACGGCAACAGCTTGTAGAAAGGTATATTTACAGCCTTCTTACACAGCAATGAATATTTTAACAGTTTTGTAAAGGTCCTATTGTATTTGAGACATTTCTTTATTTTTTTCTCCTAAACTTAATCTCATGGTAACCCTTTCCTGGCACAACCTTCTAAGACAAGGTCCCATTCCAGCTTACTTAGTGCACAGAGACAGTAGGTGGCATTACCCTCCCCAAACTACCTCTTCTTGGAATATGACAACAGCTGCCATGGAACAGGCACAACTCTACTAGTCTTTCCAGAACTTGTGTTGTACCTGTGTTGTACCTAGTCTTCAAACAGGAGCTACTCTATAGTAATCTATGGTAATGTTACCACTATCCTCCCAATGGGAGTCTACTTATTCGCGCAGGTTTAATGGACATCTCAAACAGCTCTACAGTGTGACTCTCTCTGTGGTGGCATAGTGTTGGCATCCTGCAGCTCTGCAGTTAACAGGTGGTCCTCCTTAGATGCTGGTGGAATCCTTTTGGGTGCTTAACTTCACCCTCTTGCCTCAACAATGTCCTTATTGGGCAGGGTTGAGTTGGTGAATGAAGGGTTAATGGGTGAGTTGGGCTGTTACAAGAATACAGAGAGGATGATGGGAGAAATGGCACTAGAAGGCACCAAGGACATGTAACTCTACTTATACTGCAACTCGTACTCGCTAACCCAACACACATATTTTCTCTAGGGGCTCTCAAATTCTTCACCTTTCTTGGATGCGTTGGGGGATTCTCCCACACTAACCCATTTCTTGCCAGTACTGGGGAGCATCAGTGGGGTGCTTGCCTAGCTGTCACTCCTTGCTAAAATAGCTTTTTAATAAAGTGCCATTTTATTATAATATAGTACACTGCTTGTTTTAGCTTAACCAGTCTTCCTCACAAACATTCTTATACCAACATGTGCCCCAGCTTTGTAGTGTGGCCTGGTGCATAGAAAACAGTACATCCAAAACTCTAGCTAGGTTTCCATTTAAGTATATTGAAATATAGAGTCCATATACACTGAAAATCAAAAGTGAACACATAAGGGGTTGTTTATGTAGACTATGGGAAGGTGTGCAAAAGCATTAAGGAGTGCAGAAGCAAACTCATTAGTGCTCATGAATTTCTTCCCTGGCTCTGATGTAAGGCACAGATTATAGCATTGGTGAATGCAGGCCAGCCCTGCCTTTAATGTCATAGGGCAGATGATAAGTATGGGTCCTATTACGGCCTACTTCTTGCTGGTCTGCAAGTTAGGGGTTGAGACTACTTGACTACTCCATACCTTCCCCTTCCCCCTCAGGAATACAGAACTGCCAAACTTTGTTTTCCAAGGGTTAGGCAGGTCTCCAAAACTGTGAAAATACTACAACGTCCAGCTCCTACCAACACCAAAAGGGCAAAGAGCCTTAATTGATGACATATTTAGGGTGAGAAAATACTAAAAGCTGCTTAGCAATATACCAAGACTCTAAGAGTGGACCACTTTGTTGGGTTGGACATATGTACATGAAGACTGAGAGACAAGCTTAATGTGACCCAAACATGCACCATGCCCAACCATTGAGCCCATTGAGCTTTTTATCTATACCCAGGGTTGGCCAAACATGCTCCATGCCCAACCATTGTTCAATGTATGGTTCTCTTTGGGGATAGTTTCAAAACACAATTCTACAGTTGCCGTATATGCAGAGCAGCTGAGCTCTAATGCTCACATGTACAAGCACATGAACAAAGAAAGCCACAAGAGTTTGGAGCTGGTAGTATAAATCTAGGAGCAGCATCTAACTAACTTCTGGGGTTTGCTTAGTACATTCCATAAACACAGATGGAAATGGCATTACTGAATCATAAGATTGTGTGTGCCAGATACTTCATCAATGTAGGCTGCATCTGTGCATCTTCATCCAAATTATGAAATAATCATAAATAATCCAATTGCTTAGAGGTTCACTGACTGCCAGTTGCCGTGCCCAGGTCACGCCAGCTGGCAGTCAATGAAGGTCATATTCCGTTCTTACACCATCATTCCCTTATAATATTGGCCTAACACCCCTTTGTCCTTGTTTTAATTACCCATCATTCTGGTCTTTCCCATAGAGACTTTGAACAAAATAAACAGCCGCTGACTAGAACACCAAGAACATTATACAATTACTGATATGGGGAATGTAATTGAATAGTTACTTTTTTTAGTGTTTTTATTATTGTTATTATTATCCTAGTTGGCCATGACCTGGGGTTATAATCTAGAGCAGACGATCTGGATTCCAAAAAATTGACTGATATGAGAGGAGTAACCCAGAAATATTCCTTTCCCTATTCATTGATGGTTTTTCTCTTTCCTGCTGTTTCATAGTTTCATGCTTGTCTTCTGCTCTTCCACGTCTCCCTAAAATGTACAGTATACACTACATATTCCTGTCCCGGTGGCCCCTCTGGCCCAAATTAAAACAATACTACTGCTTCTCAGATTTACAAAGAAATCCCATTTTCAACAAATCTGTGGTTTTGCTCCAGAAAAAAATAAATCCTAAGTACACGTCGTCTTCCACACAATAATACCCTGAACTTGCTGTTTTTGGAGTGTGGTTTCTATAATGATATACAATATTCTGGGTGAGACTAACCAAGTGTCTGCAGCCAACAATGGCAGGAATGTGGAGTCTGGTCAAGGGAATATGCCAGTCTGTAGTGAATCAGGGGACTTTTATATATGGGGGTTAAATCATTTCAGTTCAATAAGTGGAAAATACATTTAAACCTCTGTTTTGGCTCCTGCAAAATAAATGATAAAAAATGATGGACATGATGTAGGTGGATTTTTTGAACCTAGAATTGGCAGTATTTGCAGAATTTGCATAGGGTATTAACATTTCAGAGGGGCATTAGAGGTCAGTACTGCTCATGCTGAGCTCTAACACCCAATGGAACAGAATAGTGAATGACTTTCTTCTACAGGTTGGAACCTATTTAGAGTAAAGAGTACTACAGTATCAATTCTTGTTCCTTTTATTAAAGTGCAAAGAACCGCTGCTTGATAATGCCACCTGCAGATGGAGCTTAAAGGGTCAACGGGGAACTATATATTATTATGTATTGTTTATTTGGTGAGAGTCAACTTATCTTATTAGTAAAATATAGGGTTAAATGTGGTCAGTTATTGATCTGAAACCCTATGTATAAAGGTTTATTTACTCAATGTCCTGACCTATTGGTATTGGCTAGAGACTCAGTGTTA